>NC_063199.1:33759889-33832389 GCF_017589495.1 Alosa alosa | reverse complement strand
GTTCGACAATGAACATTCTTTGACCTCTGGCAACAGTTAGCCCTTTTTTGCAGTTAATAAATATTGTCCTGGATTAAGTTGGGGGAACGGTCCAGAAATAGAATGCCCTCTATGTGCAAGGACGAACCAGTGGGAGAATGTTGATTCCATAGAGACGTAGGCCGTGTGAGGAGGACTAGCGCAGAAGGAACTTTTCCACTCAGTACTCTTGAGACTGAAGGTATCGTCTCAAGTCTTTCAATTAGTAGCAATTACTTTGCAAGCAACCGAGCTTCAGTATTGCCATGATTAAAAGCATGTCTGATTTGCCCATAGCAGCAGCAGGGTACATAAAAAGGTCTATGCAAGGCTGTGTCATCTGAATGATGGAGTTGCCAAACACAGATGACACAAGGGACGAAAGGGAAGATGCTCACACATGAATTCACAAGTCTAGACTTCATATTCAGAGAGCAACTTCTATGAATTCCAACTGCTATGCCGAGTATATAGACTTGTTGGCATTAACATACAGTACACTTATTCATGTATAAGCTTCAGACACAGTAAACCAAAAACGATCCTAAAATATGCCTACGGTGATATGACTGCTGATGTGTTTGTGTTCGTTAAATTGTGCATAAATGTGTAGGACATTGTGTCAGAGGTCGTTTACAGTCACCGTTCTTAATGTTTCCCCAAGAACAAGCTGTTTCAAGCAATCGGTTTATGGCACTTTGGCCAAGCTGAATGCCATCTGCTTTGTTTATTGCCTTTTTGAATTATGTATTACTGTGTTTTGTTTATGAAATAAAAATGTAATGGGCCTTTCAGAAATACCTGCTGTAGACCTTTCTGCACTTGAGTCATGCATAATTAAACTGTTCAATAATTTAGGTTGAAGATATTGATATGGCTGCACTTCAAGTCAGCATTTTGCCTTAGTCAAGACACAGGCAGGGTCTGACTATACAAACTGCTAGATGTTTTGCATTTCTTAAGAGTTTGACAGAGTACTTGACAAGCCTAGAAGATAGCCAGGTATACATTTCAGTCTCATTTCATTTCACTACAGACTACAGCCTCAGATCTTTATTTCCCCTCTGAAACTTGAATCAAGGCAAATCTTTTTTTACTCCATGTGACATTTTGTGGATAGTCAGCAGATTCTGAACACAGGCTAAAGTGTTTTTCTACATAGTGTGAATTTGTGACGAGAGAGAGAGAAAGAGAGAGATGGAGAGAGAGAGTATACAGTCTCACCATACTCTTTTGTTCACTACAGCATAATAACATAAGAGATGTTTTTCTACTGTGCTGGGACTTACCTGCAGGCTGAACTGCAGAGCAAGGCTACCAGACATCCCATAATACAATAGCCAGGCAACTGAGTGAATGAGCCGACATCAGACTAGTAGTGGGGCTCTGTGATGTGGAGTATTAGCATAGAGAATGGGCAAAATGGAGGCCAGAGAAAGAGAGATAAGTTTCCTCTTATCTTTGCTTTCACTCACCACTTTCATGTGCTGCAGTAGATCTGAGGAACAGAGAGAGAGAGGGAGGGAGGGAGGGAGGGAGTATGGGGTGATGAAAGAGAGGAGGAGTGAGAAAGGGCAGATGGTGGGGTTCCCAAAGATAACAACCTCAATCACCTTCATGTACAAGTGTTAATGAAGTAGCTGATCAAATGAGTTTGCCTTTCCACACGCAGCATCCCAACACCATTTGGGTTTCCACACGCAGCTTTCCTTGAATTCATAGATAGATAGATAGATAGATAGATAGATAGATAGATAGATAGATAGATACTTTATTGATCCCCAGGGGATTATCTATCTATCTATCTATCAGCTCCCAACACCATTTGGGTTTCCACACCAACGTCCCAACACCATGTGGGAGCAGCTCTGATCTGACTGGAATGATGGGTGGAGGTTCCACCAGCGGCCACAGATCAAAGGAGGCAGCATGTCGGCCATACTTGGTTTGGTTCTGCACCAACCAGCTGCCAGAGTTTAAGACCTCCCGTTTGAGCTTATTACAATAACAGATTCCTTCAACCGTTGTTACAGAAGGTCATCATTGCACAAGAGCCGCAGACGGATCGCTGTCTTTTGAAGAGGGGAATTTGTTGCTAATGACTGAATTCTTCCGAATAATTAATCCTGATGAGCTTTGTGCTTAGCCTGTCATGTGACAGGTGCTGGTGGCTGCAGGCCTGGTGCTGGGTAACTGGTGCTGGGTAAATCATACTGATGAGCCTGGGAGGGAAATCGATCTACTGGTGTTTGTCTAAATAGGTCACTTGCTCTCTTGGCCATGTGCATGCCAACCATAAATATTGCTCCAATTCCCCTGCAGTTCAGACAGGGTTATAGTGACTGGGCAAAAACTACAGACAGGGTTATAGTGACTGGGCAAAAACTACAGACAGGGTTATAGTGACTGGGCAAAAACTACAACAATCCTGCAATCCCTTTCACACAGCACTATCATATGCAAACATGTTGTACATAAACACTCACTGTACCCATTCAGAGCAAATCACAATGATTTTGTTAATAATACTAATATCAGTATTGTTGATTATTATATATTGTTAATTGTCAATAATAGTATAGTATGAATGATGCTAATATTGTGTAAGAATATGATGTGTTGTATTATTATTGTGCCACTGAAATCAGTACACTCCCGGATGATGCAACTCAATTTTAGACAATTAGGAAAACTGTATCTTTGGTGTGTTGTCATCCAAAATATTTGTTCAGTAGCTGAGCAACTGAAGTCTAGTTTGCCACATAAAAATGACTCATTTTGTTCAATCATTTTTTCCACAAATATAATTTGACACAAATAAAATAACATGATTTATTAATTAAATGAACAACCGTATAATAATATAGTTTACAGTAATACAGTATTATAGTAATACAGAGTATAATGACTCATAATATAAGTATTCACCTTCTAATTTAGTAACCTATGTTTTCTGACCACTAGTCAGAGACTTACAAGTGTTTGGGCTCTGCCTTTAAAGTCAGACTCTTGAGCTTACTTTTGCTGTTGCTATTCCTCAAAGCCTCTCAATCATTTATCTGCTGCAATCTGTTGCAGAATAACTTGTTACTCGGCTGTGACTTTGCTTTAGTATATTTGGACTTAGATTTCCAAACCCTCTTGCAAATAAGACGATTTGAATTTGTGCTGGTGAATAATCGATCACAGATCAATTACCATTTAAAGCAGCGGGATAGTTGCGGCACTGAAATGGTTACAACTGGTGCAGTGAGTGCGTCTGCTGTGGGCCGCCCCTCCTTTATAGTTCGAAGACGCATCTGGAGCATAGACGACTGGTGGCTGCAGACGATGTTGCTGCAGCCATTCCGTTTTGCGACTGAGCTGCGTCTATAACAACACCTGCCAATCCATCTCATCGCGCCCCTCCTACTCTCCGCCCGCCGGCCAGACACACACACGACTGCGCTCCTCCACAGTTGCTAGACATAGAACGCTCTCTCTGAAGTAGCCCTGCATCAGCACCGGTATGTATCAGATAGTATTTTTATTTTTTGGCTCACTGAAAGGCAGGTTAGAGGCATTGCAGAACTATGAATTATATCTGGTGATACTTTATCAGTCGAGCAATTTGATTGTTAAGGCTTTCCACAAGCAGGCGCATGACGTCGCAAATTCAGCGCTTGTGCCGTATCCTTAAATGACCGCTCTCAGCCTGCCAGACGAACTCATCACTGGGTGTTTTTTTCTTCACTCAATACAGTGTCTTTGCTAGTGAGATTTCAACTCGCATGCCTTATCAATGAAACCAGTGTAGCATTTAAAAAGGTTTGCGCCTGTAGTCGTGATAAAATAGCCTACTCGGTTTCTCTGGGGGGATTAAGGCAATAGACTAACCAGTTAGTATATCTATCTCAACGTATGCGTGGGAAAATGGAAGAGGACGCACAATGACATGCACCCATGCGTTTACTTAAATCACCTGGACTAATAAGGTCAAAATAATAGATAAGAAACCTAATATATTTAGAATTATGAGACCAAACCTCCACAGTTGTAGGCTACATTCTTCCTGAAGCGTTTATAAACCCTCTCAAATAACTTTTTGGTTGGCGTAAGTTTCTGAGGTCGTTTTCTGCTCTCGATGAGGACTTGAGCTCTTCCATAATGTCATATAATACTGCGCCACACTTTCGGCACAGAACAAAAGGACCCTTAAGAATTCACTAGAAGCATTCGCACTCAACCCAGATTTCAGGGAGTTCTGCATAGCTACGGCACCCAGTCAAGTGATGATTCACTGAAAGAGTAATGTCAGTCAAAGATGCAGTAGCGTATAGGTGCTGAAATCTGTCACATGATAAATACATATGTGGCTAGCCTACTTTAAACATATAATAATTGTTCTGGTAACGGACTTGCCACAATAATTCATTATCAATCAGAGTCAGTTTTATCTTACCAGTTTTACTACCGTCATTGCTAATTTACTTGTGATGTGTATGCTACTGTCATTACGAAGTGACTTACGAAGTGATCCAGTATTGTATTAAAGTTAGCATAAGATATGATTAAATGTTGTGCTGTATCTTTTAGTAAAACAAAGGCCTAACAGAGCTATATGGAGCTGGATTTTGGTGGCTGCTATTCTTGTGTTTCACTTAATTGAAATAAGTGATTGCGAAGCCCTTTTCGGAGTGATCTCATTGCACATATTAAAGTTGGGTAGAAAATCGAAAGGCAAAACCAGTCTAGGGTGGGTTATCTGGCAGCCGTTTCGGTGTGTGCTGGCTGAGTCATTCTGTGGTAGCCCTTTCTGTTAAAGCTACACCCAGACTCACTGGCATGCATCCTGGATGAAATGAGAAGACCCAGGTCAGAAAACAGTTAAGTTTACTCGCAGTAAACAGTGTTTTTCATGTTCCGCGATTGCAATTGTAGCCTAAAAATGTTTCAGTTTCTGAGGGCATTCCATTTCTTTGTATCTAACCGTTTGCCTTAGTTGATGCTCAATACAAAAAGACTTCTGTTCTAACTGTTAGAACCACACAAAGTTGTTATTTGTGGTCACCCTGGAGAAAATTGGCAGACAAGGGTTGTCAGCTGACCAAGTGATGTCCAATGATTCACCAGTTTTATGTGTAACGTGCCTGAAACACCAACCAAAATCGTCACAACCATGGTTTGTTGTTCTAGTTTGAAATTGAGGCCCTGAATGGTCGATTACATGGACATTAGCAACCCAACAAGATCCCGGTAACCTTAATTAGCCAAGCTAGAGGATTGAATCAAGACAAAGAACCTCTGTCTCGTGGATTAGTGGCATACATTTCATAACCTGAGTGACAGCTGCCTACCCAGGAAAAGCCCTTGCATATGCACCAGCCAAAGGGCTTTGCTGTCACCTCTGCATAGTTATGATACAGATTGTGCAGAGCTTCATGTATCAGGTATCCCATGGGATATCCCATAATATCCCATAAACGCACTACTGTTGGTTAATTAGCCTGCTCCTTTGAAAAGTATCCTTCTGCCTTTTTTCCAAGCTTATCTGGTTTATACACTGGCATTGGTTTATGTAATGATACGACTGAGCTGTGCCTGTATTTAGTGTTTTAGGATGGGCGGGATTCAGCCCATATCCGTTGGGATTGGCTCACTTTTGGGGCAAGTGGGAACAGAGTGCCGTGAGCTCTGTTCTGACAGCATAATATTGGCCTTGTGCTGCGTGCATGTCCTTTGGCTGATTCGGATGCTCAATACAGCACAGGGCTTTGTTTCTCCCTCGTCCTATTCTGTTCTCTCTCTCTCTTATGCCCCTCCCTCCTCTGTTTAAAAAACACGTCTTTTTATGTAGTGTAGGTGGTAGGGAATGTGTGGGTGCTCGCTAAATTTGCTGCTGAGAGCCTGTGTGTCTTACTCTCACTGTTCCAGCTCAGTCTCTTGTTACCTGAGTCTTGCAGCAGTAAACATATGCAGGCCATTTTACACAGGTCTTCACAATGTTACCTCTAGGTTTGCTGAACACTCTGTTAAAGGATACCTTTCGTGGCAATGATATCAGCTGAAACACTGAAACTATCACCCCACTTAAACACCTCCAATAAACTCCTTAATGAGATAATATATTATGAGTTGTAAGTGTTAGCTAATGGACTAAATTGATATTGTTATAGGGAAAGTTCTAAATGTCGTAGTCACAATGTTATATTTGTGGGTAACTAACCGGCCAGCATCTCAAACCTGCCTGCTGCCACATTTCAAATCCACCTTAAGCTGTTTGTTAAATCCCCTGGCCCTCTTGCTTACTGTTAAGAGGCCGTGGTTAAAGCTGCTGGCCTAATGCATACAAGACTTATTCAACACATCTGCTCCCATTCGTCTGGAAAGGCAGAGGCAGACTTTTCATGAGGCCTCTTTGGTCTGAGCTGAAAAATAGGCCATCAGCTGAAAGCAAGGCAACCTGACAGGTAGTTGACAACTCTGCAACAGCTTGTGCTCAAGGCGGTATGAGCCTGTGGGCTAATAGTGAGTTCCCCTTTTTTTTGCTCACATTGTGTCTGTCAGACGACCTTGTGAGCCCCCTGAGACCTGTGATGAATGAGTTGTCTTTGCACATTGATTCAGCTTGAGCCACATCTTCATAATCAATGTACAGTAAAACCTTACTCCTACCCCCAACAATTCTAAACCATAACCCAGTGCAGTAAAACCTTACTCCTACCCCCAACAATTCTAAACCATAACCCATAGATTTGCCAACAACCCTGGGTGATCCCAGAGAAACCATTTTGGTAAACATGACCTAAAATTACCTTTCTGGTTATTAGCTTCTTATATACCCATTTTAGCCTGAAGCACATATCATATTTTGGTCCCAATATTATTTCTCTGAAACAAATAGTATGTGGATTAGTAGCATGACAAAATAATGACGTGGATGTGCCACAGACATTTAAACCTTTCAGGTTTCCCCTTTCAGGTGTGTCTGCCCTTGCGTTTGTGTGTCTGTGTGGTCTTTTAGTTTGGGAGATTGTGATGTCATCAGTGGCGTGGTGTGAGGCTGATGTGGTGCCAGGTGCTCTGCCCTTGCTCCCCCCTGGGCGTCTGCCTGGCCACATGGTGCTGTGTCTGTTTGAGTCTTCCCCCCCACCTCCCCTCAGCCATTGTGTCCGTTCTCTCGTCCTTCACGGCCTGTCTGACCTGCTCCACTGCTGCCGTGGCGACCTACTCTTCTCAAGTGGGGCCTGAGTGTTCTTGACGAGCTTCTCCTGGACAGTTGTCTCTTTCTCTGCTCTGGAGCTTCTCCCCTTCCACTGCTCTGACCATCCTGCCACCTCTTTCTCCCACCATCTCTCTCTCTTTCTGTCTCTCTCTCTTTCTTTCTCTCTCTCTTTCTCTCTCTCTCTCTCTGTCTTTCTCTCTCTTTCTCTCTCTCTCTGTATCTCTCTCTCTCTCTCTCCGTTTCAATAGAGGTGAGATTCTAGGTTCATTGATATCTCCAGATGCTGACATCCCATTCCTAACCTCCATAGCAACCATTGAGTGCTATTGTTTGTGTGTACATGTCGTACGTGAGTCAAGGCATATGGAAAGCTCCCAAGAAGCACCCCTAAACAGGGTACCACCTTTTGCCACACCCTTGCCCAGGTGGTGGTCACAGATACAATTAGCACTGAGACTCTAATGGACTTAGTTTTTACACCGTTCAGCTGTGCCAAGTCACAGGACTAGGATTACCAAGAACAAGCTGGGACATTCTCTCCCTGAATGGGCAGAGGAGTGGGAGTTAGGGCCAGTGGGGGGTGGGGCAGGGCAAGGGGACAGCGTGAACTCTGAGACGTCTGGGAGAAGTCGGGGATTGGCATTTCATCGGCAATTAGGACTGAAGCCGTCTACTGAGGTAACTTGTTTTTCACTTGACAGTTGACCACTGGTGAAAGCCACTTGAGTTTGGTCAGCAAGTATTTTTGTGAGCAATTTAATGGTCAGTCTGAGCTTTGAGCAGCACTTCAAAGCTGACCAGCTGACTTGGTGGCCAGGAGTGGTAGATCTACTATAAAAGCATATTGTGATTTATGGTTTCATTCAGACTCACTTGATGGAGGTTGGTGCTGTCCTGGGTGCTGAAAATAACCAGAGGCTGTTGTTGCACACACACACACACACACACACTTCTCCCTCTGACGTGGCGTCTGCTCACCTCACCTAGCGGCGCAGACTAAACGCTCCCTAACTAAAACTAACTAAAGACTAAATCACACACACCACAAACTCAACGACCCACCTGCTTGAATGAATGCGATGTCATAACACTCAGTGTGTGACAAAGGTCAAGGTTGGGTGGTGTGAAGACAAGAAGATTTCTTACAGAGAGCTGCATCCAGACACCCACTGGGGGCCACACTGAGTCCAAACACTCCGATTCCTTGAACACTCTCTCCCTGCCCGCTGCTAAATCTGGAAGCGCTTATCTGGAGCAGCACAGGGGCTGGCCTGCGCGCTGTCACTGCTCTGATTCGGGTTATTTTAACCGTGTGCTCTCATTCTAGGCGCCCATGCGACGGGTATTTATATCAGGCAGGTCAGCTCAGGTAGGACTACGTGGCAGCATGGCGGCTTGTGAGCAAAAGGGCTGACCCTCCAGCGTCGGTGGCCGGGGGGGCATCCTGAGAGACGCAGTCTAGTCCTGTTTGGGAGAAAGTATAAAACATGGCCGATTACAGACCTGTCCAGCCAGACATAGTATTTACCTGTCTCATGACCTGGAGATTAGCCGGTCTTTTGAAAGTCTCTGAACCCAGGACCCAGGCTGCTATCACTGGGCAACAGAGCAGCATTGCTCCGTGTCCTCACGCCTGGGATTATCTGGTTCACCTTGGTGTCCGTTTACTTTAGTTTGTGTGTGTGTGTGTGTGTGTGTGTGTGTGTGTATGTGTGTGTGTGTGTGTGTGTGTGTGTATCGTGTGGCGTGTGTGTGTATGCGTGTGTGTGCATTTGTGTGTGTGTGTGTGTATGCGTGTGTGTGTGTGCGTGTGTGTGTGTGTGTGTGCATTCATGTGCGTATGTATGCGTGAGCGTGTGTGTGCGCGTGTGTGTGTATGCGTGTGTGTGCATGTGTGCGTGCAAATGCAGTATGTTTGTGTTCATACACACTGTTTGTGATTTTATTATTTATACCTTGATGTACAGTGTCATTTATGATTTATGAACATTAGATAATAAGATTCTAATAATTACTTCCTTGGCTTGGTTCCAACAGTCATTAGCCCACAGTCTCATTAAAAACATGCCAACACCAAAGCATGCAGCACCACCTCTACACCCCCCAACCCCCCTTTACTGAGTCGTGGCAGGAGATGACTCAGCAGCCAGGGTGTGATATGAGAGAAGAGAGAGGAAGACAGCAGTGCTTTGCCGATACAGCTCCTGAGTGTTGATGAACGCTCACAGATGAAGCTGTGTGCTTTTCTTAGCCTAGCATGAGCCTTTTGTTAAAGACTGAGCCTTTTATCAGAGTGCTTACTGGTGTGCGCAATGCTTAAGGAATTTCCCTGTGGACTCGTGGATGTGTTCCCTGGCGTCGCTGTGCCAGTGATGGAGAGCCAGAGGATTGAATAGCAGAAGGGATCTTGGCCGAACACTCTGCTGTTGGAGTCTGAGGTGCAGGGGGAGTGGCATTGTCTGACTTCTAGTCCCCACTACAGCACAGAGGAGCGGCTCCCTCTGCTACTCTTGGCCTGTACTTAAAGTTATATAATAACATCTCCCACCCACCTCTAGATCTGCTTCCGTAGCAGTTACAATAACAGGGTGACTACATGGTTTGCATGACTAAGATCCAACCACAGGCTATTTTAGCCCCCTGATATGCGTTATGTATCTTATCCATTGCAACAGTTCTTTTTTTCTAGCCAGCCTTTGCAGTTTTTTCCTTGTCAGCCGGGAGAGCTGTGCTGTGCTACCCCTATATTCCGTAGCTGTTGTTCGTGAAACTAGGGTGTTAAAACACCTTTGTCATCTAGTATTTCGATATAATGATGACATATAAAGTTAGATAAAGCAAAATTATGTGGGGAAAATGTTGGACTGGCAGCTTGTTGTTGTTTTTGGTTCAATAATTGTCATAAATCTGGCAAATGTCAGTGTCAGAGGTCTTCAAACAGAAATGGCTACTGCACGTCTGAACAAGTTGCCATGGCCGTGTGTGGGGAACGTGTGTCCTGTAGGACCACTTCTCTCGGTTCTGACAGAAGGAGGCCGTGCAGAAGGGCGTGTCCTCTGCTACGGCCGTGTCTCCCTGGCTCACCTCAGCAGGCTCTGCAGGAGGGCATCGGTACACGCCAGACACTGCGCATGTGTTCCAGTGTTGCCAGCTTTTTAAAGGAGAGCTGCATAGTCTACTCCATCACTGATATATCCATAGTCGAGGCCAAATATGCATTTTTTAAAGGAGAGCTGCATAGTCTACTTATGTTAAAACGCAGTTTACATTTGAAAATGCAGCCTCTACATAACGGCAGCAATTAGTTAAAATGTTGCTTATTTATTTGACTGACACCAAAACAAATAGCGTTGTGATTGTGATTTCTGCTCTTGGCAGCGCCTATGGCAAGTTTTATCAGCCAAACCCCAGGAACAGTATATGCTCTGTGTGGTGTACACTAACACATGGGGTTACCGTAATGTGTTGATAATGTGTACACTAACACATGGGGTTGCCATAATGTGTTCATAATGTGTACACTAACACATGGGGTTGCCATAATGTGTTCATAATGTGTACACTAACACATGGAGTTGCCATAATGTGTTGATAATGTGGACACTAACACATGGGCTTACCATAATGTATTGATAATGTGTACACTAACACATGGGGTTGCCATAATGTGTTGATTTGAGTTTAATGCAGCTTTAATGCAGATTAACACAGTGTACTTACAAAGGTAAAGGAACACACACTCCCACACAGGTCGTCCCCTCAGGTTCCTGAAATCTACACAGTAGAAGAATCCAAATATATGGAACAGTGTTATTCCTCCACGTGGGACAGAGAATGGCCTTTTAAAGAAGCCCTATGCAAGCCTGGTTATTCCTTCGCTGTTTCTGGGTTTTCGCCTGATTTGGGCTCGCATATTTCACGACATAGCTCCCCCTGCAGCCTCGGTAGCAAGTGACTGCTATGCTAAACCCCTACTAGCTAGCGAGCTAGCCATCAAGAAACCAAGCTAAACACATACAGGGCTCACAATAAAACGGTCGAGCAAACACATTGTTCAAGAGACTATCAAACCACATTACAAAAACGAAGTTCACCCAAGGGTAGGCTACTTACAATTTCAACAGCAACAAAGCCAAGTCGGAGTCCGTTTTGCAGTCTTCTTAGAAACTACAATCCGACTACATTTTCGAGGCTTTCCGCCGAGTCACATCCGGATTTCTTCGGTCCGGGACCAGAAAGTTGCATATTCAGTTTTTCCGCGGAGAAGCACTAGGGGGAGATGAAGCACCCACCAAACGACCCAAAAAGTGTTGTAGAACCATCAGAACGACTCTCAACATGTATAATTAAGGTCATTTTTGCTAAAATTGTTGCATAGGGCTTCTTTAAATACAGTAGTTCTTACCATCACGTGGGACAGAGAATGGCCTTTTAAATACAGTAGTTCTTACCATCACGTTGAGGACACATGGTGCAGTAGATGGTGCAGTTTCATAACTGATCAGACTTAGTCCCATGCCACTCCCCCAATGCACCTTATTTTATTTCAGTTGCTTTTCATAACTAATCAGACTCAGTCCCATGCCACTCCCCCAATGCACCTTATTTTATTTCAGTTGCTTTTCATAACTAATCAGACTCAGTCCCATGCCACTCTCCCAATGCACCTTATTGTATTTCAGTTGCTTTGCAGGCTAGCTGTAATTCTGTGTTGTGCATATAATAGCCGCTCTTTCCTGTGCTGCTTCCGTGGGGTCTGTGTCTAGCTGTTTGGGACTGCATTGGGTTGAGTCCCTGCCAGATTAGCTGTTACTGCAGTCATGCTGTGCTCTGCAAGCCTCTCCTATTATTCACCTAGTTCTCTCATTTGGTGTGCTCTTATAACAAGCTTTGTGGAACACAAACACTGGACAGTTTGTTTGGGCTAGACCTATCTGAACTGTCACACTGTTGACCATGCTCAGCCAGCTTTCGTGTAACATATCCTCTTAGTCATTTGCATATTTAGGCTTTTGTCAGGGGTCATCATCTCCGCTCGTCTGTTGTAGGGTCAATGACAGTATCTTTGTATGATCAGTGACTGCTACATATTATCTGAATGAATTGCAGAGAAAATGGAAAGACACAGAATCAGATACACAACATTCTGTGGCCAATTTACTGACATTGCAGGACATTGTGTGAATTTTTCTGTGAATACTGAAAATGGGCAAATGGGAAATCTCTAGTACACATGATTATGCAACTACAAATCAAACGCATTTTCATTCACTTCGTAGCCTCATCCCTTGTAAGCCCTGAACTCAGAAGAGCAGCCTGGTTTTCAGACTCTCTCCAGCTACAGTACTGCATTGCTACTGCTGCACTTCTCTGCTTCCTCCCGTGAGTTAGTGAAGAGGCAGCTCTGCACTGCAAACAGAGCGCACATCCAGAAGGCTTTTGAGATAGTAGTGTCAGAAACCTTTGTAGCCAGTGATGCTTTTCAAGCATGTTTCAACCTGATATTCTGAAGAACATCCTTGTTTACTGGTTCTCACTCCACCCCCTTAGACAGAGTAATGAGTCACAGAGTCACAGATGGCTGGTCAATTAAACTTGCATTCAATTCAGAGAAAACAGGTTGTGACAATGCAGTCTTTCTGTGTTATGTAAGAGGAAATATTACAATGGTGCTGCACTGTACACCAAACGAGATTCCACATCCTACGTCCTATACGGCACAATTCAAAACAAATGTGTCTTATTGGCTTTTGTTTATTGTTGGAGCATTCATATGTTTATTATTAGTGAGAAGTCTTGTAACACAGACAAAGATGCATCTACAAACATTTTTGTAGGACAAAATGTTTTAGTCTGACACCCTTAGACAATCTTTGTTCTTTGGTAATGTATGGAAAGCTGAATGAAACATATTTTTTCTTACAGGACAAAGAATTTTACAACACAAAAGCAATGTCCTTGAGACGGTGGTCTTAGTCAACCCGTCGGGAGATACAGTTGTTTCAGAGGTACAGAAGGTTCCTTTAATTGTAGATATTAAGCATTGTTTATATACAATTAAATTGCTGACCTCTTTGTTAAAGCAACATTATGTAACAAGTTGCCATTTTCTGAGGTGTGATTTTATAAGCAACGACTTTTGTCATGATCATCAATTTTTTTGATGGCATATTGTTATGTGAAGGATCGTTAAGATCATCTGTCATTCCCAGTATCCACTGAGACTCCACACTGTAGTTCTATCAGTGCCAACTGGGCTGGTTATAGTGTTTGAAAAGTTTTGCATGCTTTTAATAGTTAGTTTTAGGCCAGAACTCTATAGTACTACTTTCACTTTAATATTACATAATGTCATTTGTTATTCCCATGCCAAGCAATCTATTTTAACCCACTCTTGTGTTTCTTCCATTGTCCCAGATCCAGTCTCTCGTGGCTGGCCCAGCTGCGAACAAACTCCTGGTCCTGAGTGGACAAGGCTCAGACCAAGGTGACCTACTTCTTCAAACTGGAGTATTCAGCTATCAAAGTGTATCACGTACATTCAGTGAGTTTGGGGTAAGCAAAAACCTTTTCACCAAGGAATCTTGCTAATAATTACCTATGGAATATTCTCTCTGTTAATATCATTGCCATTAAAAGCAATTCTATTTTAGTTAGTGAGTCGTTTTTGCATATACAAGTTTGCATATGTAAGTTTGATGTTTTCTCTCCTCCAGGTCAGTGGTGTCTTGGGAAAACTTCCCCTGGAGCAGCGCGCCACCCTCACTGTGTTCTGCCGAGGGGAGGTGGGCTGGAGCTCCTTGGGGCAGCATCAAAATCTTCGGGAGGTTCTGGACTACAGACTGAACCCTGAGGCCATTCTCCCAAAAATGGAGGGTGTCACTGAGTTCACAGAGTATATCTCTGAGACTGTAGATGTTCCATCTCCCTTTGACCTTCTTGAACCACCAACCTCTGGAGGCTTCTTGAAGCTGTCCAAGCCCTGCTGCTACATCTTTCCTGGAGGGAGAGGAGACTCTGCCCTTTTTGCCGTCAACGGATTCAACATTCTAGTGGATGGTGGCTCTGACAGAAAGTCATGTTTCTGGAAACTTGTGAGGCACCTGGATCGGATCGACTCTGTCCTTCTCACCCACATTGGAGCAGATAACCTTCCAGGGATCAATGGCCTCCTCCAAAGGAAGATTGCAGAACAAGAGGAGGAGCAGTCACAAGGATCCACCAACTACAGTGACTGGATGAAAAATCTAATCTCACCAGAGCTTGGTGTTGTTTTCTTCAATGTACCCGAGAAGCTACGCACATCAGAATCAAACTTGAAAGTAAAACGAAGCATTGAGGAGGCTTCACTTACACTGCAGCACCTTAACAAACTTGGCATCAAACCAGAACCTCTGTTTCGAGTTGTCAGCAACACAGTTGAACCTATTACACTCTTCCATAAGATGGGAGTGGGCAGGTTAGACATGTATGTCCTGAACCCTGTGAAGGACAGTAAGGAGATGCAGTTTCTCATGCAGAAGTGGGCTGGAAACAGCAAAGCCAAGACGGGCATAATTCTCCCTAATGGAAAGGAAGGAGAAATATCTGTCCCTTACCTGACATCTGTCACTGCACTTGTGGTGTGGCTCCCAGCAAATCCTACAGAAAAAATTGTCAGAGTTCTATTTCCTGGAAATGCCCCACAAAATAAAATTCTTGAAGGCCTTGAGAAGTTAAAGCATCTTGACTTCTTGCGATACCCAGTTGCTACGCAAAAGGACATTGCAAGTGGGGCTCCCCCATCAGCAGTGAAACAAACAAAGATGAGACAAAGGACTGACAGCAAAGAAAGTCTCAAATCATCACCAAAAACATCATCTAAAGTTTCCAAAAAAGATGCTGATGGGCAAGAAGATATTTCATTTGCTGACACAAAGAGTGAGTCAATAAAAGATAACAAAACAGACAAACAAGAGGAGAAAAAGGCCAGTGGCAAACAAGAGGAGGAAAAGGCCAGTGCCAAACCCTCCAGGACATTAAAGCCCAAGACTGAAGGGACAGAAAAGAAAAAGTTGCTAAAAGAGAAGTCACTGAAAAAACACACTAAGGACAGGGTGTCCAAGATGGATGAAAAGAAAGACAAGGAAAAGAAGGAGATAAAAAAATTGAAGAAAGATGATTTAGGTAAAAAAGATGACAAGAAAGACAGTAAGACTAAGGGAAAAGATGCTTCCAAACCTGAACTAAGAAAAATAACTAAGCCTGACTTAAAACCGTTCACTCCAGAAGTCAGGAAAACCTTGCATAAAGCAAAGGTGCAAAGTAAACCCAAGACAGACAAGAGCAAAGCTAAAGTGGCAAAGGATAAACCCACACCAGACGCACGTCCTGAGGTAATCCAGCCTGAACCACAGCAGAATGGCTTGGAAGAAGTAAGATCTATTCTCTCCACACCAGAGGATCTTACCAGAGACTTTGAAGAATTAAAACAAAATGAAGTTCCAGCTGAATTGTCTAAAGAACCAGAACAAACAGAACTACTATCAGAAGAAAAAGCTCCACTGACGTCTGAAGGGCAAGATGAGGGAACTGTGGCTCTCAGCACACTAACAGAGCAAGAGAAACAAGAGGATATACCTGAACCTGACGTCTCTACACCACGCAAGGGTTCTCTTCATGAAGATGTCAAGGTGACAACAACAGAGGAGAAGGAAGAATCTGAAGACCAAGAGCATGAAGAATCTAAAGACCAAGAGCAGGCACAAACTGTTGCTGCGGCTGAGATAGCAGAAAGCGATAAATTTGAAGATGAGGGTGCAGCTATTGAGGATGAGGAGGAAGACGAGGCTGAAGAAGAAGGGCCAAAAGTCCAGCGAGACCAAATGGAAGAGGAGGAAGACATGGGTATTGGAGAGGAGGAGGATGAAAGTAAATGGAAGGAAATAAAAGACGGAGAGGGTGCTGATAGAAAACATGAAATTGAAGAAATGGAGAAAACTGAAAAACTCAAGGTTATGGTAGAGGAAACTGTTCATGAGCCTGGACACAAAAGAGATGAAGAGGGACCAGCTATTAAGAGCCCCACTCTCGCAGAGGCAGAGGATTTGGATGCTATTGCAGATGAAGAAGTCACAACAGAAGAGCATGTCAGCAGGGAGTGGGAGTATAAGGCAGCTGCAGAGATTACTGGAGCAAAAGAGGAGGACGATACATACCTATCCCATGTTGGAGGGGCTACAGCAGGCATCACTTCAACTGTGCAAGGAGCTGCTGCTGCTACAGTTGCTGCTGCTGAGAACATCTCCTACATCCAGGACGAGACCATTCCAGGCTACTCAGAGACCGAGCAGACCATCTCAGATGAAGAGATTCACGAAGAGGCAGAGGACAGAATACCTCATCTCCAGTATGATGTAGGTTCCTATGATGTGTCTGTGCCAGATCAGACAGGTTCTTTTGATGCAATCCATGGAATGAAAGAGATGCAAGCAGCAATTCCTGATGTAACAGCCAAAGGATTTATACAGGAGCCAGTTGTTTCTTTGTACACAAACATCGCCGCTCCATTGGCTGAAGAAGAACATGTGTCTTCAGCAACATCAATCACAGAGTATGATAAGTTATCCTCTTTCCCTACCTCTGTTGCTGAAGACCAGTCTATTGCATCAGTCACAACGGGTCAAACTGAAGAAACTGGCAGAAGTTCTTTGCTCCTTGACACTGTTAACAGTATACCTCCATTAGCCCAAGCTGACATTATACAGGGAAAGGATTTCCTGCACTCTGCTGGAACAATCTCTCCTACATCTTCATTAGAGGATGACAAATGCTTCAAGTCCCCTCCCTCAGAGGAATGTCCACCCATTGCTTTGGATGTGAAAGGGCAGGGTGAGGAACATGAGGAGGAGGAGGAAGAGGAGGAAGAAGAAGACCAAACTCCCAATGTTGACATCCCACTTGGGAAGCTACAAGAGGGGTATGCTGCTCCATCTCTGTTCCAGGAAAACAAGAAAGATACAGACAAACCTTCCATGTCTACTTCAGAACCTGTTACTGAGAAGAAATCAGATATTGTACCAGCAAAGGAAGAGACAACACTTGCTCTTTCCAAAGAGGAGACAATGATTGAATCATCCACAAAACCAATGTCTCCACCTCACTCATTTTCTAAAGCATTATTGTCAGAATCCAGTGAAGGAGAGGAGAGATGTTTCAGTCCAGATGATAGCACTGTGAAAATGGCTTCCCCAACACAGTCAGGACCCCCTAGCGCAACTCACTCTCCCGTCCACCAGTTGCCTGGCGACGAGAAAGCAAAGTCTATTCCAGGCCAAAAACAGGATGAGCCAATTGGAAAACAGGCAAAAGAATCTACAGAGCAAGGCATTCAAAAGGTTGAGCCAGAACAACTCTCATCAGCTGGCACATCTGTGGCAGACAAAGAACATTTGGCTGGTGATAAAGAACAAGCCTCAGTCTGTCAGAAAGAGATGCCCCCAGAAAAAGAAGATTCAGTCTCTCCAACACAGTTGCCTGTCACTGGGGTAGAGGCCACCTCAGTAGACAAAAAGCATCCAAAGGACTCTGAATCAATAGACGTGGAGAAAAGCAAGTTTCAGATGAGTGACAGTGAAAAGGAAGAGTCTGAGAACAGAGATGTCACTGTATGTAGTAAGGCAAAGCTTGTGGAGGGAAAAGAGAGCAGATTTCTGGATGATTATGATTATGATACCCAAGAGGCCGAATCTATGAAGGAAATGGAGGAGAAAAAGGATAAAGAAAAAGAACATGACAAAGAAGAGAAAGATGAGGTTGAGCTTGAGCCACAAACTTCAGCTATCCTTGAAAAAGAGGTCTCTAAATCTGAAAAACATGAAGAGAAACATGTGGATGAGACCCAATTACAGACATCATCAGGTGGTGCAGTACCGTCAGAGACAATCAAACCAGAGGTGACATCAGCAAAAGACTCAGGGCTAGGAGAGAAAGAACTACAGGTACAACCAGCACCAGACAGTATAGCAAAACTCAAAACAGATACAAAGTCAGAAGATAAAAAATTGGACACTGAAACACCTGGAAAAGACATTCCATCTACAGCAGTTACTGCTAAAGCAGCCCCTGAGGTTGAAGAAGAATATTTGAGTAAAGATTTGCAAGACAGCTCTCTTTTAGTGTCCCCTGAAAAAGCTGATGTGTCTTTGGTTAGAGATCAAGAGACTATAGAAGACAAAAAGGCTGAAGTTCAACAAGCACCACAACCTGCCTCTAGTAAGATGGAGGGGGCTGCAGAAGCCGATGCTGAATCTGAAGTCACTTCCCTAAAAGAGATCTCAGCACCAATAAAACAAGAGAGCACAGCAGAAACCTCACAGCCAGTGCCTGAAAAAGCAAGCATACCCTCTAAACTAGACGAAGTTACAGAGAAACATTTGGATGAGCCTCCAAAACAACCTCTGCATTTAGATGCAGAATCATTTTTGTCAGTGGAACAGTCAAAGCCAGAAACTGTAGACGTGTCTCCAAAAGCAGATCAAAAACCCGAAGAACAGAAACAAGAGGTTGCCTCCAGGTCAGATATGGAACATAAAGTGGACATTTCACAACAGCTATTATCATCCTCAATAGAAAAAGAAGAAACATCTATAAAGGACTCAGGGTTGGAGGAGAAGCTGTCAGAGATGGATACTGTGTCAAAAGAAACAAAAACAGATGCAAAATCTGAAGAGAAACAACTGGATGAGACCACAACAGCCCTGAAAGAAATGTCATCTATAACAGTGACAGGTGAAAAAGTGACTTCCAAAGAAACTGTTGAGAAAATCCCATCTACTGCTGTTTCAGATGAAAAAACAACTTCCGAAGTAATTGTTGAGACTAAAGAGAATTTGCCAGACACCTTGCTTTCAGAAACAGAAAAGGGTGATGTGTCCTTGGACAGAGCCCAAGAAACTACAGAGGGACAACACATAGAGGATCAACAGCTGCCATCACAGTCTATTTCAAGTAAAATGGATGTGACCTTAGAGGTGGATACTGAATCTCAAGTCATATGTCACCTGAGTCTCAAGTCACAAGATAGCACACCAGAAACATCACAGCCAGTGCCTGAGACAGAGCCATGTTTGTCAGTGGAACAGTTAAAGCCAGAAACTGTAGACATGCCTTCAAAAGCGGAACAAAAATCTGAAGAGAAGCAATTAGAAAAAACAGAGGTCACATCCAAACCAGATATGGGACATATAGATGACACCCACAAAAGGTAATTTCATCATCAACAGAAAAAGAAGAACCCAAAATAAAAGACCCTAGTTTGGAAGAGAAGCTGTCAGGGGTAGATTCAGAGACAGACACCTTAGCAAAAGCAGCAAAAACAGATGCAAAGTCTGACAAGACAAAGACTGAAGAGAAACAACTGGATGATACCCCAACAACCCTGAAAGAAATCCCATGTGTGTCATCATCTGAAATAACTGAGGCCCACTCAGAAGATAAGAAAGGTCCACAAGAAACTCCAGTGTCAGATAAAACAGACATATGTTCAAAAACAGATCATTTGCTTTCAGAAAAACAAGTGCAACCATCATTGTCAGCTTCAGATAAAACTGTGGTGTCACCGGAGTTATATTTAGAACCAACAGATATGAGTGCTAAAGATATAACACAGCAACGAGTGCAGGCAGTTCCTGACAAAACAGATGTGCTAACTAAACCTGTGGAAGTGTCAGATGAGAAACAAGCCCAAGGGATCACACAATCAGTTTCCACGATAGCAAAGCCATCTTCCAAAACAGATGCAGATGAAAGTGAGGAAGATATCCCTAGACAGCAAATAGATACACTGTCTCCAGAAAAGGAAATCTCCTCAAAATTAAGCTTGGAGTCTGAAAAGAAAGGTCTAGATGTTGCTCTACCGCAATCTTCACAGCCAGAAAAGGTAGAAGGTTCCTTCAGACATTCCCCTTCAGAGAAAAAAGAAGATGAAGATGTGATTCAAAAGACAGCATCACTCTCGGAGAGCACAGAGGGCACCAAGAAGCTGGACTTTGAGTCTCAAAAGGATATCCCCCAGACCCAAAAAGAAGACAAAAAGCCACAGTCACCCTTGGAAAGCAAAGAAGATACCAGAAAGGTGGACCTTGAGCCTGAAAAAGACATGCCACAAATCCAAAAAGAAGATGAGATTCAAAAGCCGCAGTCACCCTTAGAGAGCTCAGATGGCACCAAGAAGGTAGACCTTGAGCCTCAAAAAGACATGCCACAAACCCAAAAAGAAGATGAGATTCAAAAGCCGCAGACACACTTAGAGAGTGCAGATGGCACCAAGAAGGTAGACCTTGAGCCTCAAAAAGAGATGCCACAAACCCAAAAAGAAGATGAGATTCAAAAGCTGCAGACACACTTAGAGAGTGCAGATGGCACAAAGAAGGTGGACCTTGAGCCTCAAAAAGAGATACCACAGACCCAAAAAGAAGATGATATTCAAAAGATCCTGCACACAGATAAACAAAAGTCAGAAGTGGCCCCCAAGGCAGACGGTGAGAGTGACCAGGAGGATATGGGGTCAGACTCAGAAGTAGCAGGCATGGCCTTTATGCCCTCTGGGGATATCAAGAAAGACGAAATGACGCCAAAGCATGAACAAGCTGAACAGTCATGTGAATCTGGTGCAGACTTTGACAAAAAACAATTATTAACAACAAAAGAACAAGTTTTACAATTGGGGTCTGGAATAGCTGAATCAACTCTGGAGTTAGATTCAAAGAAGCATCTGGGGGACCCTGAACCACAAGTATTTCAATTAATGTCAGATGCAGCTTGTGACTTGGATTCAGAAGCTAAAGTGAAAATGGATTTAGAATCCAAAGAGAAGGACTCTGAAGAAGTCCATGAACAGTCACCAGAATCCGTTCTTCAGAAAGAGGAGAAGCCTTCCAGTTCTAATTTAGAATATCAACAGACCTT
Source organism: Alosa alosa (assembly GCF_017589495.1). Lineage (NCBI taxonomy): Eukaryota > Metazoa > Chordata > Actinopteri > Clupeiformes > Clupeidae > Alosa > Alosa alosa. The sequence goes on along the minus strand of NC_063199.1, from coordinate 33,811,220 downwards.
AACTGAGGGTGCACAGTCAAAAACTGAAACAAAAGACATGCCTAAGTCCTCAGAAAAAGACAAACTTGAAGAAACTTGCTCTAGTGAAGTAGCTTCAAGAAGATCTTCAGATGAATCCGTCAAATCTGATGGAGTGGATCTGTCGAAAGATACATATCTTGCAATGTCCTCAAAGGAGGGAGACACTGTCCAACCAAGTAGTAGCTCAGAGAAAGTTGAGGTGCCTTTACCAATTGTGAGTAAAGAAGAAGCTCCAACTCACATAGATACCAAAGAATGTATTAAAGACTCAGCTTCCCTTTTACCTGAAATGTCAGAAAAGAAAGAGACTACATCACAACCTCTTTGTACTGAGGACTCTAGCACAAAGACATCTGCTTCTGAGACTCCCTTCTATTCAGCAACAGCCGAAAAAACAACCTTGGGTTCAACACTACTTAGTCCTGATAGCCAGTCCAGTGATGAAGTACGCTCCCAACCTGAAAGCCTTCAGTCCTATGAAGAAGTTAGCAAAGACTCATCTCATGATGGAGATAAAGCTGCACCAAGCACCAGTAAAGACAAAGAAATACCAGCAAAGGAGGCTGAGAGAGAAATGGAGGTGGAACGAGAAGTAGCCTCCCCAGGACTTACACCATCCCCCTCTTATTTCCAAAAGACAGACGATTCTAACATTTCAGAGGAAAGAAAAATGTCTGGAGAAATTATGGATAACAAGGAAGCAAAAGCATCACATCTGGAATCTGAAGAGCTGGGTTTTGACAGTATGGCTCCCCTCTCAGACAGAGAGGGGCATGAGGTCTCCAAATATGATCCATATGAAAAACCCATTTCTAAAGAACATGAGAGGGATTCGGCAGAAGAGGACACTTATCCTCTTGAAGATAGTAAATTCGTGGAAGGGGGAATGGATGATAATAGGAGACAGAGTCCATCAGAGCTTGGAGCTGCATGTCACATAGATGAGATGAGTGAAGAGGAGCCCGTGTCTTTCAGTAAAGTAGACTACCACACCTATTCTATCAAAGAGACTGCTTTTGCTGAGCGTGAACAAGATATAGAGAAAGGTCAAGAAGAAGAGTTTGAGAGAGAAGTAAGAAGTGACACCCTGTCCTTGGATAAGGGCTATCCACAAACAGCAACAACTGACAGCAGAGCCACTCCAGTGGCTGAGCCATCCTCACCCTCTTCAAGCATTACTCAAGCAATACCTGAGAGTTTGGGTAAAGAAAAAGATGACAGAGAGAAAGAGAAGGAACAGAGCAGTGAGAAGACATCTGTTGATGAGGGCTTTGGATCCGCTTCAGGTACTATTGGGGAGCATGATGAAACAGAAATACCAACAAAGAAAGTAACCACAGATCTTAAAGATCAGTCTGTTCAGCTAAAAAAGGAGGAGTCTTCCATGAAAGACTATGCCTCCTCTGAAAAAGAAAAGGACAAAATTGAAATGCCATCAACTTCTCAACGAGACACAGACATACAATCATCATCATCAACAACATCATCAACAACAACTGAAAAAGAGAAGGTGGACGAAAAGGTAACACAACAACCTCCTTGCCCTTTTTCCACTGCAGAGAAAGATGTAGGCCTACTCTCCTCCCAGACCTCAGTGGCAGAAGAAGATCAGGCTGCTGCTTCTTCACTCCCAGAACATCCTGAGCAGCATGTTGATGAAAATATTGCATCCTATAAATGTACCTCTCCTACTCGTAAATCATCATTCGGGTACGATGAGAAAGGAGCTGCTTCAGCCAGTGGACATCAAAGAATATTTGCCGAGGAGGAGGATGTTTATGATGACCAAGAGGAAGAGGAGGAAGATGAGGATGAAGATGAAGAGGAGGATGAAACCAGTGATGTGGATATAGAGAAGGGTGCCAGAGAACAGTCTGAAAAGGACTGCAAAGGTGCATGTGATTCAGTTAGTCCACAACTCTTGGAAATTAAACCAGAGAAAGAATATGATTCTCACAAGAAAAAAACCTCTGACCTTGATGCTAAGAAGGATCATGACACTGCATCTCAGTCTGCTGGCACTCTTCAACAGCATGAAACACCCTCCTGTAGTCTGCTTCCTGGAGGATATCTTTCAATGCATCAGAATCCATCCACAGTTGAGCACACTCGTGTAGAAGGCAGGAAAACTGCTGAACATCGACTGAATGAAACAGATGCAACACCAGCCTTTTCTGTTTCGTCTGATGTGAAGCAACAATCTAGTGACGCTGATAAAGTGTCAAAGGAGCACAAACCTGTTGACATCTCTACTGAGAAACATGATTCTTCTGTTTATTCAGTCACATCAACTACAACCCATTCTTCATCCTCCTCCTACAGCTATTCTTCATCTACCTCTGCTTCTTATTCAATTACCCATCAGTTTGCTGAGGAATTAGAAACCTCTATCCATATGGCTGGTGGTCCCTCCAGGCCAGACTTAGACAGTGTGTCTTTTGAGTATTCCTCTTTCAAAGAAGACCATTCGCTTACAATAGATTCTCCTCTCTCAAGTTCTGCAGCTCAGATAAAAGAGGAATACATGGAGGTTTCTGAAAAGCTGGCCACTGTTGCATCAACTGCTGAATCTACATGTAGCCCGGAAGAGATCAAACCCTTTCCCCCAGTAGCCTTCACTGAAGGAATAAATCAAGAACCAATGTTATCAAGCATTGAAATGGACAAGAAACAGTCCTCTGACTCGGTACACAAGCCTAGCAGTGAAGATCTGCCGTGTTCAGGTCCATCAGCTCCTGCCCACTCTGAATTGGCACCGCCTGCAGGAGCAGAGTCCACAGGCAGGACTTTGTTTGATGTTTCTCCACTGCAGAAGGCTGAAGAGTGTCCAGGGAAACAGGGAAAGACCTCTAAAGAAGAATCTCACACAAGTGAACTTGAAGACAACACTTTACCATGCCGAATTGAATGTAAAAGATCTTCAGTCACTGAAGACAAGCCTGGAATGATATCTTTGACCGAACAGCAATCAGATACCAAAACCTCAGACTCTCTGACTCCTGATTCCCTGGCTGAGAGCTTCCCACCACAACCACCAGGAACCTCATCTAATGGGCCCACAGAGGCCAGCATGAGCCCAAAAGAGGGCTCCAGTAAAGCTGGTGAGGATGAAGCAGCATCTGGCACTGTAGCCCCAAATTTACCAACAGCACAGGAAGTAGAAAAAGAAAAGCAAACAAAGGGGACAACAGATGTCTGCGAGAAAAAGGAGAAGGTACAGGAGAAACTTGAAGATCAGAAAGAGAAAGAAGCCTGTAAGGTTGATGAGGCAGAGAAAAAGCAAGAGAAGGATGGACATGTTGGAAAGGAACCAAAAGACACAGAGAAGCTTGAGAAAAAGACAGATACAGACAAACAAGCTGACAAACCAGAAGAAAAGAAGGAGAAAGAGGACAGGAAGGATGGAGAAAAGGAGAAGCCTGACAAGCAGGAAAAGGAAGAGGTTCTCGGCATTAAGCAGAGCATTACACCTGACTGGCAACTTCAAATGCAGAGCGCTGCATGTCCAGGTGCTCCCCTTGGGTATGAGGACGACGATGATGAAGCACAGGACGAGGAGCAGGACAGACACAGTGTTGGGTTGTCAAAGCCTCCCACCTCTCCCGTCCTCATGTCCCCAGTGCAGAAGGCTGCTCCTCAGGAAGCCTCGAGGAGGTCTGGGGAGGAGTTCAGCCGACCGTCGGACCTCTGCATGGAGGCCACATCCAGCTACTCTCCTTCAGAATTCAAGAAGCACAGAGGGGAGATTTCTCCCTCGTTCATCAACCCCAGCCCACATATGCTGTCCAGCGACGAGGGCGAAGAGGACAGAGAGAGTGAACATTCAAAGGACGAGGACGAGGACGACGAGAGAGAGCAGCATTCTGTCAAACGGAGGTCTCACAAGCAGCAACGTCATCATGCTCACAGTCACCATGGTGACAGCAAAGATGGCTCTCAGCCACCCTCAAGCTCTATGACAACTGGACAAGCAACTGGGCTCGCTGGAGAAGAGACTCCTCCAACCTCTCTGAGTGAGTCACTGCCCTCACAGTCCGACTCTGACGTGCCTCCTGAGACGGAAGAATGTCCATCCATCACGGCGGAAGGAAACCTGGACTCTGATGAGGATGCCGAGCATCTCCCAGTTGACAAGCTGTCTGGGTCTGCCAGTGGAACTGGAGGATCACACCAGACCCCCTCCCCAGATTCATTGGAGAAGACTCCTGACCCCCTTCCGGCACCCATAAAGGACCCCGTCCCTCATCCTCCTCACCCTGATGTGTGCATGGTGGACCCTGAGGCACTGCCCAATGGTGACAGCAACCTCAAAGAGAGACTGGTGAAGAAGGACCTCAAACCCAAAGGGTTGCGGAAGGGCCTGGGGAAGCCCAAGTCGGCTTCACCTGGGCGGAAAGGTGATGCCAGAGGCAAAAGATCTTCTACTCCTGTTAAACAGACCTCCAAGGACTCTTCACCTCGGGCCTCCTCTCTCATACGGAAGGATCCAGATAGGGCATCTCGTTTGTCAAGGATGTCTGAAGGTCAGAGTTCAAAAGGGGATCTATTCAATACAACCAAAGGGCTGGTCAATGGTGTAAAGAGCAATTTAAATTCAAAATCTAAAATGACTAGCAATTATTATTACAAAGCTTACTGTCGCAGAAGAATACAATTAATTATACCTGTCTTCTGTCTGAAACAGAGGTGTTTACATTTAATTTAATTTAAATTATCTTTAAATAACTTAGAATTTGGGCTATCTATTCTCACTGGATTGCATCATACTGTATGAATGTATGGTTAACCCCTAACATTAGTGATATTTTCTGTCAAATTATTGATGTATTGCCTTTGTTCTCTTTCAGGTTCTAACCAACAGAAGCCCAGTTCAGTTGTTCCACCAGGGCCACCCATCTACGTGGACCTTGCTTATGTTCCCAATCACTGCAGCGCTAAGAACGTCGACCAGGAGTTCTTCAAGCGGGTCCGCGCGGCCTATTACGTGGTGAGCGGAAATGACCCAGGAAGCGGAGAACCCAGTCGGTGTGTCCTGGACGCCCTGCTTGAAGGAAAGGCACAGTGGGGAAACAACCTCCAGGTATGTACTTTAAACTTCGGACTTTGGCATGATATTGTGAATTTTACATTACATTACATTACATTACATTACATTTGGCTGACGCTTTTTTTAGCCAAAGCGACTAACAACATGGTAAACAGTTTAAGTTTTAGAGCAATTCTCAACAATTGTAGGACAATTTAAAAAACATTAGAGTACAGTAAGAATAAGTGCATCAGTGAGTGCTGTTTTTAACAGTTACGTGTCAGTTTAAGACGGCTGGTGAGTGCTAGGATCAGCAAGACTTGTTGTAAGTGTTGCTATGAGAGGAGATGTTCTCTTGATACTCTTACTCTTTAATTTCCCCTTGGGGATCAATAAAGTATCTATCTATCTATCTATCTATCTATCTATCTATCTATCTATCTATCTATCTATCTATCTATCTGTGGGACTGTTAGGTAAACAGCCCTACAAATGACATGGACCTTTTTGTCTTCTGACCCATCCAGGTGACACTGATTCCTACCCATGACACTGAAGTGACAAGGGAATGGTACCAGCAGACCCACGAGAGGCAGCAGGATCTGAACATCATGGTTCTGGCAAGCAGCAGCACTGTGGTCATGCAGGATGAATCTTTCCCTGCTTGCAAGATTGAGTTTTAAATCTAGATCTTTTTTTCTGTTGTTCTTTATTTCTCCCTCCATTGCGAGAGGAGCTGCTTTGTCTCTTTGTCGTACTACAGGTTGCTACATATTTTTAACTCTAATCCTCATTTACAAGCCAGGCCACATTCTCTGATGTAATTTATTTAGGCTTTCTTCTAACTTTACAACTGGTTTATTCATCATTTGAAAACATCTACAAGGGTTCAACATGAAGTGTATACTTGGGGCACAGAATCCACGAGAATGTAATCTAAACTGCAGACTGGAATTGTCTGTGAAGCTTTACCACATCATATACAAAAGCTCTAAAATTGACTTACAATACTTACTTGATATGATAAAACCCTCCTGAATTAGATATTATTAGAAGCACAAGAATGCCCTTTTACATGTCTTCAAATACACAGCCTCTGCTCACTCATGTGGAGGTGTATGTTTTATACATGTTCCTCCGCTTCCATTCAGTTACGTAGATTGTATATGAGTCGGAGAAAAGCCTCTGATGGGTCAATGTGACATTTGGGTAATAGATGCCTACAGCAGGCCGATGACAAGATCAAATTGTGTTTGAGCAGTTATGCCATAGACAGTTCGCAAACTTCAAAGTGCCATTTTGTCAGTGCATGTCAAGCCTTGTTGGGGGTATTTGTGTGAGTTTCTGGGCACACACGTGTGTTCATGTCTCTCCAGGTTAATGTGAACGTGCTCTGCATTGTAAAACCGATATTCCAAATTGCAAATCCAAAGGGTCTTTGAGGTGCCAAATTTCTGTCTAAAAAACACTTGTTGAGGATGTCCAAATTTCTCTCTACAGTGTGCTACCTGCAGTGAAGCGTGTGCACTGTAAGATGTATTTATTCCTGACTATTCGCCATCAAGCCATCGTGAGGTGTTTTGGAGCAGCTTCATTGCTATCGTCCTCATTGTGTAGGCATAATGCCTGCTATCAAGGCACCGTAGAGACAGTGTAGGTCTTGGCTGATCTTTTCATACTGTACAAGTCTGTGAACTAGTGCAGATGCTCTTTGGCTGAGCAAGTTAACATATACATGAGAGGCAGATATTTGGCTTATTTCAAGTCAGTGAATGCCATGCCATACAACCTCTCTCTTCTTATCTATGAGCATTGCTCTCAGACATACAGTCAGTTATTACAAGATCACTGAGAATGTAAAATATATGTTAGCAACTGTTGCAGATCTTAAAAAAGCCACATTGTTTAGCAGATACATGGTAGAGGTATGTTGTAAAAGTAAAGCAGTATGCTTTTAGAAAATTATTCTTCATTAACGGACTCAAAAAATTCTTCTGGTGACAGAATTGTAAAAGCATTTGTTTATCCAGAGCAGTTGTAGCGTAGTTGGAGCGTTGCAAAGTGTGACTGACGGAGAGCACATGAGTGTGCTTGTTCTGACGTACTGTAAGCTGGTCCATGATGATGTGTCTTCAGGGTGAGCTGGAGCTCCTCTGTGCTATGGGGAGGTGGAATTCCAGTTCTTTAGAGGAAGACCTAAAATCACGAGGTATACAAGACCTGAGCAGGAGAAAATAACAAAATTCAACACTTTAAAACACACTCTGCAATATTGCAGAATATTGCATCCTACCAAAAAACAGTAACCATTTCCCCAGCAGTTATGGTGTTGTGCTGTGTGATTTGTTGTTGCTACTGTCTGAAAAACCATGAGCTGTTTAGGCAGTTGCACTCAACGTATGCATTTGTTTCACCATAGTGTGATATCCCCTATTCTAAAGTGTCACATGGGCCAAACAAATACCTGAAAACCAGATAGCGCACCCTTTTCGACTGCTCTTTCTCAGTGTGAGTAGCTGAGTAGAAGCTAATGAGAGATACATGTGCATGGGCAGAACACTGTGTTATGTACAGGGAGAGATAGTTTGGTTTAAAATCTCACTAATAATCAAAGGTTACTGGAGGGAGATGCAGCATGAGAATGTTGTTGGCTATAGGTAGAGGTATTGTATAGCATGCTTTCCCAGAGCACTGTGGTTGGCTATACTGTAGATGGTAGAGGTATAGCATGCTTTCCCAAGTACTGTGGTTGGCTATAGATGGTAGAGGTATTTTATAGCATGCTTTCCCAAGTACTAGTAGTGTGACTAAGTAGACTGGTGTGTGTGTGTGTGTATTACTAGCACAATGGACCAGACTTGAGGATGCGTTTTTAGCTAATGGTTGTTTTGCTGGATGGGATGAATGCTTTTGCATTTTTCAAATTACTTTGGCACTTTATAGTGAGATAACTGAACAGAAGAGCATATCATGATGAGATCTTGAAACGAATATTAGACATTTTCATTTTTGTAGCATATCTTTATTTATTTACATCACATCATTTGCATTAATTTATCTTAACGTACATCATTTTACAACAGCATGTAGAATGTACATGTGTTTACAAATTATTTTGTTACTCGTACTCATTTTGTTACTTCTTTTAATTACAACTCATCATGCTTAAAATCCTCGGGGCAATGACTCACCTTGATGTCTTATGCCCAGTACATCCTTGGGGCTAAAGTTTCTGTAGAGAGGGGTCTGAAGAAACACGTTTGAAGTAACATACTGATCTCAATGGCTAAACTTAACCTTGTCTCCTTTTAAGAGATTGCTCTCACCATTAGTTAGTACTGAGTCCGTTTGTTGCTTTAGTTAATGACTAGGCGGAATAGTCAACTTCAGACAAGCCCACCCCTCTGTTCTATGAAACCAGCCAACTCATGAATTTTCACTCGGCTCCTCATATCATCCACTTGGAACACCTAATGTAAGATAGGGGATTAAAACCCAACCATAGACATTATATGTATGTAGAGGGTGTTTGAGTGGTTTGAGTGTTTGAGAATGCCTGCAGTCCTCATAGACCGATGAACTCTGTGAGGACTGCAAGCTATTGTAAGCTGTGTACGCACAAGGCTAGCATGATGGGCGAGGGGTCTGAGAGAAAAAATAGGATGTCTTAATCTAGCTGTCTTTGGAAACACAATAGAATGGCCTTGGACAAGTAGGTCTGCTGTACCTGTTTGTATACTGTAACAGTACAATTATATTATAGACTCCTCACAAACATATGAATCTTCAAATCAGAGCTGGATCAATATGAAAAAGATATTTTTTTCATCCAAACAAGAAATAGATTATGAACTAGTTTGATATGATGCACTGTAATGTATGTCCTCACATTGTGGTATATTTTTAATATATGAACAGTTTAACTTACTCAATTCCGAAAAACTGGCCTTAGTAACACGCACTTCGGGGCCTTGTCAGTTTTCTGTGAACGGCTGCTGAATGCAATAAATGGTGTTTAAAAGCAGAATGCACTAATCTTAAACTAATCTTTTTGATTGTTGAGTTGATAATCTGAATGCTGTTTGGGCTCACAAAAATGAAACGTACAAGCATATCACAGATTTCTGGGGGAGAAAGCTGGTAGTGTTCAATTCAGAGCCCACATTGGTGTTGCTACACTGTAAGCTTACCATTGAATTATGGTACATGTATTAACAGTGTGGTGAAGGTTCACGGATTCATTGCTGACATATTTCACTGTTTATGTGAAGTACAACTGTTTCTGTCATATCTAGGATTCGTAGGGCTGTCCACCCACAACCACAATACTCTGATATAATCTGTATCAACTACAGTTACAAGGTTTAGTATCCTGATTATGACTTGAAATATATGAACTTTGAACTAAAGATCAAATGAATGGTACAGTATGGTGAAAAAACCATGCACACTCAAATGTGTATATACACAAGAAAACAAAACACGATGAAGAAAATGTAATCTTATTATTGTGATTTTTTTTTTGGATTTTTTTGTGCGTTTCATCCCCTTTGTAATCCTACTCTCTCAAAGCAAAAATAGACTGCAGAGATGAACCGCTGCTTCAAATCCATATTTTGTTTTGTCCAAATCACCCCCTCTCCCCCTCAGTCAGTCCTCCATCTGATGTCTGACCATTTGAACGTATACCATGCAAATGCTACCATCTTATCTCTGCATGTGATCTTAGTTATAATCTTGAATGTATTTGTTTCAAATGGAAATTAAACAATTTAAGAGCTATATTTGAACAAGCTATTTGTCTTAATGGTACCGAAAATAGCATATATTTACTGGGCTGTGCTTCTGTTTGCCCCAAGGTGTTGTTAAGAATATGCTGTGATAGTTCTTCTGTTTCCCGCCGCTGTATTTAATAATCTTAGTTCTGTTCCTCCCGAGTGCAATACTCCACATCTCTATTTAAAATCTAAATGCAAAGCTAGACTTTCTGCTGATTTAATGTAAAAGGGAAACATCCTGGTGATCATCAATAAAAATGATATTGAAATTCAATAATGTGTTGTGTTCCTGTAACATTTTAAATCCATTTATTATCGCTACTCTCCTTATTATAGTCTGACCAACATCTTAATTTGTTCCCTGTTAAAATTGTAAGTATTATAATATGCCTTATACCCTTGTAGAATGGAGAGACACAGAGAGAGTTGGCCTAGTTGAGCAGAAAGCAGTTGATACAGGTGCAATCAGTTTAATTAGCCCTTTATGATGTCATAGTGCCAATGCAAAGTCTATGGGGGTATATAAGCTTCTTTTTTGTATCTCAAAAAGTATACATTTTACAGAAGTTAAAAAAATTGCACAGGTGTCCTTTTCAAGACCTGCGTTACAAAGTTTGAACGACGTTTCTAGTTAAACGGTTGAAGCTGAATTAGATAAGTTGGTAACACTTTATAATAACTACACATAATTCATCATTTATTAAGCCTTTGTTACGTATTAGTTAATGGTTTGTTCATCATTAGTAATTTATTGTTCATACATAATTTATCATCAGTAAAGCATTTGTTCACACAGTTATAAATGGTTTGTTCATAGTAAATAAGCCTATATCTAAAATATGTTTATACATTACTGATAATACTTAATAAATGATGCAATAATGTTTTTAAAGAAGTAATATTTCCATTATTTAACAGTTGTTACATACACATGCACTAATGATTTGTTAGGGTGAGGATACATATTTTATAAACCACTTACTAATACTATAATTCATGATTAACTCAGGAGTAACAAGTGGTTAGTTAATGATATTTTGTGACTCATTTTTCCTTACTAAGAGTAGGTCTGAAAGGCTTTGTGAATAACTTTTAAGAGAAAACTCCTAGCTAAAATCTTTTAGGGCGATTTAGGAGTACTCCTAGTGATAGATAAAATGCTTTGTGAATACGGGCCCAGGTGATCTTCCCATTGCCATTTAAGAGAAAAATAAAACCTCTGACATTATGTTGAACTGTAATGGGAGAAAGTACCCCGCTGGCTGTACTGGGGCGTGCGTGACAAAGGCCCGACAGCCACTATGATGGCAGAGGCTAAAGATCTCATAGTGCTGCATTAAGAGGTGACATGGCATGTCCTCTGCCTCACCATCTCCCCACACATCAGACTGAGTAAGCCCATACAAGAGCTGGGCTACCTGGAGCGCTGGCCCCATCTCTGCCCAGATGAGCTCACCAGTCTGGCTGCAGTCCCCGAACCCCCCACCCCCATTCTCAGATCACTTTTCCGTCCCAGGCAACTCCACCACTCTGTGCCCCACTGAAAGCAGTTGCCATGACTACCACTCCCTTTTATTTCCAAAATGTTCAGAGGAGTGGGTTTGGGAGGAGGCAGTAGCCTCAATTTGGCACTGCAGACTTCATGCCTGATTTTCCACCCGACTGTGACCTGTCTTTAAAAGGCAAGCGGGAGGGAGGTCTCGTGTTAATCTCACTTTCACCAAGGCTTACACAAAAGTGCTGATGTTTTAGAGGGAGTATTTTGACAGTGCACACTTCACACACACACACCGGAGCATGAATGCAGCAGATGAGGTACATGACATGTCCTTGAGTGGCCACAGACACAGTGGTCACGGAGTCCTTGGGCAGCCTCTGAATCGCTCCAATTCAGCAGCAGTGCAGTGACACTGCAAAACATCATGGGTCTGACATCACCACCTGGCTTTGTCCCGACGCCGGTAGACGTGACTTCTCTTTCTCTTCTCGTTCATTCAGTCCCGCACAGAGCCGGGTCCATAAGTGGAGCAGAGCCCGTATCCATGGCAACTAAACACCCACTGAAGGCAAGAGGATGACTCACCACTATTGCCTTGCATCACCTTTCAGTCCGACGGTGACTAACGCCGAAGACCATTAAAGCACTCAAAACAAGGAAATGTTCACCAACCACTTTGCAAAACATTTAATCACAAGCATCTGTTGATGCCAGTTTAATAATTAAATAACACATGAGATCATTTGGATGTGCCAAGCTACAAGCCAAGTAACAACAGAAAGGGAGATTTATTTGGATTTTAGATGCATTGTAAATATTTACAGTAAACATCTAAAGCAGCATCACAATCACATGTAAAATTAAATAATCTCATAAATAAAGCAAACCCATCCATACACACATTAACCATACACACATTATCCATACACACATTATCCACACATTTAAAACAAGAATTAAAATGCTCTAGTCCATTGAATAAATGTAAAATGAACTACCCCTATTATAGTACATCTTTACCACATCAATTTGTTGTAGAATACTGAAACAAAGAACATCAGGATAGCTGAGTCTGGACTTGGACTCTCACTTGATGCGAAAATGATTATTATTCAAAAATACTCTAAACAAATGAATACAACAGAAAACATGTTATAAACTGAAGACTGAAGTCATATGCAATGAAATGAAAGTACTCAAATTCTTTATAACATCTAAAGGTCAACCTCGGTAATTATACAGTATAAACTTGCTTGATGTCTTGTGAATTTAAATTTGACACATTGGTGCAGACGGTAGTCTGAAAGCACTCATCCACAGAGGACATTTGTGCTGTACATCTCAAAACAGCTGAACTTTTACTGGAGTGGTTGTTCTTTTTGGATAAAAAAAATAAACTGTACAAAAATAGTTTGGAAAAAGCTAAACAAGGCACTGCTGGAATCACAATATTCCTATGAAAATATATTACCAAGTATTTCTTTATACTGTAGGTTTAGAATCCTATTAATCCCTTCTTAAAAACCCCACACCAAATTAGGCAAAAATACAAAGAAATGAAGGTAAACAACCGGTCTCGTGTTGAATGGGCCTCTTGACTATGACGAGGACTTGCTCCAGATGCTGCTAAAGAGATGGACATGTGTGGACACGTGTCTCCAGATGCTGCTAAAGAGATGGACATGTGTCTAGCGTTCCACGGAGCTGCATTCTGACCAGGGGGTGGTCTCCCTCCTGCTTTACCCTGCTTTACCACGGAGCACTAAACAGTACTGCACATGCTCCAACTGACCAGTACTGCACGTGCTCCAACTGACCAGTACTGCATGCTCCAACTGACCAGTACTGCATGCGCTCCAACTGACCAGTCACTAAACAGTATTGCATGTGCTCCAACTGACCAGTCACTAAACAGTACTGCACATGCTCCAACTGACCAGTCACTAAACCGTATTGCATGTGCTCCAACTGACCAGTCACTAAACAGTACTGCACATGCTCCAACTGACCAGTACTGCATGAGCTCCAACTGACCAGTCACTACGAGGAGAGGGATGCTTCCCAGTCCAGCAGCTGACCTCGTCCTCATATATCCGGCTCAGTCAGGAGACAGGTGTGTGTGTGATGGTGCCCCTGGATATGGAGGGGGTGTGGGGGTGTCTGATGGTCAGTCAGCCCCTGGATATGGAGGTGTGTGTGTGTGTGTGTGGGGGTGTGTGTGTGTGTATGATCAGCTCCGAGGTGTCCCAGTAGGATGGAAGGAGAGAGCGGTCTGGTCTCCCTCACTCACTCACACAAGGGTCCAACAGAGGGGAGGGGGGCCCTGGACTGGACATCGTGCTGGAGGGGCTACTGATATCTACACACACACACACACACACACACACACACACACACACAGAGGAGGAAGAGAAAGAGAGAGAGAGAGAGAAAAAGAGTAAAAAAGATTAAGGAGCATTTCAGTAAGACGGCGTTTTGACACATTGCAAAAATGACACCTCATATCAACAAAAGAAATCCAATCCAAGGCTGGCTTGGTGTAGTGGGGTCTGTCTGGTGTATGACTTGGCTGAATGCACCTGGCTACAGAAGCAGAGTTGAGCATACGGAGGGAAGTGATTTGTTTTGCCCCATATAGACGCGTGTCCACTGAGTGTTACGCAATGCCAATTAGACCGGCGCAGGACGCTCCATTCCTCCAGCGTGCTCCAATCTCACGGCCACAACAAAGAGATCACTGAGAACTGGGTTAGAAATGGGACCACACAAAACTGGAGATGCAACCTAGATAAGTGTGTGTGTGTGTGTGTGTGTGTGTGTGTGTGTGTGTGTGTGTGGGGGCTACTAAGACACTCTTGATGACTTCAGAGTCCCAATATGAAGCTCTCTCTGGGAACGGAATGTCCCATGCAGGAGAGGACTACAGCCAAGTGGAGTGTGAGATGTGAGAGAGGGTGTGTGTGACAGCCAGAGCCCTACTTCAGTTCTACTTCCCATGGTGGAACACACACAGAGATGGAGATGGATAGATGGATAGATGGATAGATGGATAGATGGATAGAGACTTTATTGATGCCCACGGGGAAATTACCCTGACAGCAGAGAGGGGGCTCTGGGTGGGGCAGGGGTGAGCGTGGAGCGTCGGGGGGTGCAGGCGATGTCGTCGCCGACTGGGAGTAGACGTCCATGGACTGGGACTCAAACAGGGCGGAGAGAGCTGGTGGGGAGGAGAACACAGCTTCAGTAGGACACACCCCTCATGACACTGCGTCCACTAATGACACTGCGTCCACTATGCACTGCGCGTGGCAGGGAGGTCAAACAGAGTACTACATGTAATCGGCCTCATGCTGAGGTCACCTGGTACTAAAGCGCCTTCCCTTAGTGTGTGTGTGTGTGTGTGTGTGTGTGTGTGTAGTGTTGCAGATACCTTTGAGAGTCTTGGAGTGTGTGTGTGTGTGCGTGTGTGTGTGTGTGTGTGTGTGTGTGTGTGTGTGTGTGTGTGTAGTGTTGCAGATACCTTTGAGAGTCTTGGAGTGGGAGTGGGGGTGTGTGTGTGTGTGTGTGTGTGTGTGTGTGTGTGTGTGTGTGTGTGTGGTGTTGCAGATACCTTTGAGAGTCTTGGAGTGGGAGTGGTGTGTGTGTGTGTGTGTGTGTAGTGTTGCAGATACCTTTGAGAGTCTTGGAGTGTGTGTGTGTGTGTGTGTGTGTGTGTGTGTGTGTGTGTGTGTGTGTGTGGTGTTGCAGATACCTTTGAGAGTCTTGGAGTGGGTGTGTGTGTGTAGTGTTGCAGATACCTTTGAGAGTCTTGGAGTGGGTGTCCCCTACGTCCTCACAGACGGCCGTGAGGAACTCGTCCACCTGCTTGAGCGAGAGCGAGTTGTGCAGCGTCTCCAGGGGGTAGATGGACGGCACCAAGGAGCAGCCTTCGAACCCTGCAGCCGGGACGACACACACAAACACACACCGTGTCCAACACAACACACACAGAGCAGCCTTCGAACCCTGCAGCCGGGACGACACACACAAACACACACCGTGTCCAACACAACACACACAGAGCAGCCTTCGAACCCTGCAGCCGGGACGACACACACAAACACACACCGTGTCCAACACAACACACACAGAGCAGCCTTCGAACCCTGCAGCCGGGACGACACACACAAACACACACCGTGTCCAACACAACACACACAGAGCAGCCTTCGAACCCTGCAGCCGGGACGACACACACAAACACACACCGTGTCCAACACAACACACACAGAGCAGCCCAACTCCCCGGTTCAAGGATCTCTCTCACTCTCTCTTTAGCACACACACACACACACACACACACACACACACACACACACACACACACACACACACACAAAATGGTGCTTTTAGAGAGGTCCAGTCATAGCTCCCCCACCCTCCCCCCGGGATGCCACAGGTCAGAAACCCTGACGGACCCACAAGCAGTTCGGACGGAGAAGCATGCCATCTGCACATGTGCATAGCACACCCAATCTCTGTCCACACAGCCTCACACTGCAATGCCAACAAGTATGATCATCACTTTTGCCATCCAAACTGTGGCTACATGGCTAATCCCTTGCTAGTGGCAACCCTGGCTGCCTCGACTGCAATGCAGCATTTATGATCAGGTGTCCACTCCTCCATTATCATATGATCATACAATGCCACATGCTGCTGTTTCATGACTTCTTCAGGAGACTGCATCATGTAGTCAACATTATGTGAAGGAATGCACGACCTATGGCAGCTGTCCTCTGCTGCACCAAGAGAAAGCCAGCTCTTCAGCTTTACTGCTGTGGAAGCAGCATTCCTGCACACACACACACACACACACACACACACACACTTGCCATGGTAGCAGACCCTCCAATAAAGTCACAATGGCTCAGCCATTGTCACAGCACAAAGACAAAATGGATGAGGACACTCGTTTAAGTGATGCATGGTCCATCTGAACAGGTGACATGGCAGAAAGCAGTAACCATCATTGGTGCCAGCTGCTAGCATTAGCCCTGAAATAAAGCATGACATTCCTGACAGAAATAATCACCAGTCCTTGAATCAGCGTGTCCTGGTCCTGTCCTGTTACAGGAGCTCTCGCAAATACATTTACCACTCAGAAACCGAGAACAACAACAAGAGGTGGAGTATCCTACTGACAGAATGCACATCACAACATTATCCATAAATCTCCCTTTGACCAGCAGAATGCACATCACAACATTATCCACAAACCTCCATCTGACCAGCAGAATGCACATCACAACATTATCCACAAACCTCCATCCGACCAGCAGAATGCACATCACAACATTATCCACAAAACTGACCAGCAGAATGCACATCACAACATTATCCACAAACCTCCCTCTGACCAGCAGAATGCACATCACAACATTATCCACAAAACTGACCAGCAGAATGCACATCACAACATTATCCACAAACCTCCCCAGCAGAATGTACATCACAACATTATCCATAAATCTCCCTCTGACCAGCAGAATGCACATCACAACATTATCCATAAACCTCCCTCTGACCAGCAGAATGCACATCACAACATTATCCATAAATCTCCCTCTGACCAGCAGAATGCACATCACAACATTATCCACAAACCTCCCTCTGACCAGCAGAATGCACATCACATTATCCACAAAACTGACCAGCAGAATGCACATCACAACATTATCCACAAATCTCCTCTGACCAGCAGAATGCACATCACAACATTATCCATAAACTTCCCTCTGACCAGCAGAATGCATCACAACATCACAACATTATCCACAAACCTCCCCTCTGACCAGCAGAATGCACATCACATTATCCACAAAACTGACCAGCAGAATGCACATCACAACATTATCCACAAACCATTATCCCTCTCTGACCAGCAGAATGCACATCACAACATTATCCACAAACCTCCATCCGACCAGCAGAATGCACATCACAACATCATCCACAAAACTGACCAGCAGAATGCACATCACAACATTACCCACAAACCTCCCTCTGACCAGCAGAATGCACATCACAACATTATCCACACAAACTGACCAGCAGAATGCACATCACAACATTATCCATAAAATCTCCTCTGACCAGCAGAATGCACATCACAACATTATCCACAAACCACCCTCTGACCAGCAGAATGCACATCACAACATTATCCACAAAACTGACCAGCAGAATGCACATCACAACATTATCCATAAATCTCCCTCTGACCAGCAGAATGCACATCACAACATTATCCACAAACCACCCTCTGACCAGCAGAATGCACATCACAACATTATCCACAAAACTGACCAGCAGAATGCACATCACAACATTATCCATAAATCTACCTCTGACCAGCAGAATGCACATCACAACATTATCCATAAACTTCCCTCTGACCAGCAGAATGCACATCACAACATTATCCATAAATCTCCCTCTGACCAGCAGAATGCACATCACAACATTATCCACAAACCTCCCTCTGACCAGCAGAATGCACATCACATTATCCACAAAACTGACCAGCAGAATGCACATCACAACATTATCCACAAACCTCCCTCTGACCAGCAGAATGCACATCACAACATTATCCACAAAACTGACCAGCAGAATGCACATCACAACATTATCCACAAACTTCCCTCTGACCAGCAGAATAACAGAACAGCGCATACGAGACAAATCCACCCCACAGTGAGATCTAGAGCCAAATGATTAGGGGCCTTCGCCTTTTCATAATACTACAGAAATCAAAGTGGGAGTGAAAGGGAGAGGTGTTACTTGATGTGCGTAGAGTTGTAATTTTAAAGAGTTTTAGTGAGGCAGCTCCAGCCTCATCAATCAGAAGAAAAGAACTGCAATCAGGAGGGGGAGTGGGGGATCTCTCTCATAACCACGGTGACGGACGGCATTTATGTTTGCTTTTACCTCTTGCAAAGGTCTCTGCACTGAATTACAAGTGTGTTACTCACTCACTAACAACTGAATTCATTCTCCAAAATGTGGTGCCTTTACCCCAACACGTACCCTCAGCTCTCTCTCTCTCTCTCTCTCTCCCCCTCATTTGACTCGTCTCCAAATGTCTGTGCAAATACAACATTCAGTTGACATAGCAACTGCAGCTAGGAGCAAACACGCCATTCCGTTCTGCTCCATCCCTTCTTCATTTGCATGAGGAGAGAGAGAGGGGGAGAGAGAGAGAAGGATAGTGATAGTGAGCGAGGGAGAGAGAAAAAAAGAGAGGGAAAGAGAGAGAGGGATAGTGATAGTGAGCGAGGGAGAGAGGAAAAAAAGAGAGGGAGAGAGAGAGGGAGGAAGGGGTGACACAGAGAACAGGGGGAGGAGGGTGAGGAGCAGACTAAATGAGTAAGCAGTAATGGAGACTGATGTAAGGGCCAAGCGGTTTTATAAACAAAAGACGCAAGATGTCTGTAAGCCGATGTTCATTCTGCATAATGTCACACCATATGACCATAATACATCTTAATACTGTAGCATCTAAGACTGAACAGTGTAATGAAATGGCAGAGTTGCTCAGCGCCTGTGCCAAACATCGGCTACTCTAACCTATTCCAACATCATACTCCCAGCCACAATCCCACCTCTCCACAGATGAAAGGAAATTTGAATATAAATCTTTTATCCAAAGTTTTGAGTTTGGTTTACAACAGCATTCAGGCACTCAACAACTGAGATACATCCCTTTGGTGAGCACGCGGCGACAGAACAAAGCTTCTGTCAGCTCTGTGGAGGGTTGTTTAGTCCCAAAGCTCATCCAGCTGCAGCCATGGTGGCATGCCAGGCTTAACATATCATTACAAAAGCAGCGCAGGTATCAGTAATGCCATTCATGAGCTCATTCACAAAGCGCACAGCACAAAGCGCATGGCGCAAGGCACTCGACTCCACGGCTGCAGCAGACGCACAGTGAAGGCGGAGCGCCGCGAGGCCAGCCTCAAGCGTCCCAGATTCTCCATTTACAGAAAACATGCAAACACGTGGGAAACGTTCTTGGGCTCTCATCTCAAGTGGCTCTCATTCTTACAAAATAAGCCTGCTGCTCTGGAGCCACCTGTCTCCTGCGGCCAGCATGCAGAACCGTGCACAGGGACGAGAGAGGGGACAGGACTGAGGTACGGGGACGAGAGAGGGAGGACAGGACTGAGGCACGGAGGACAACGGGCATATTAATACACTGGTCAGTGTATTCAGAAGAGGGGGAGACAGGAGAGAAATGAAGGGAGGGAGGAAGTGACAAAACACAAAGAAAGAAAGAAAGAAAGAAAGAAAGAAAGAATGGAACTGCACTAGAACGAAGAAAGAAAAGAAGAGGAAGAGGAAAGACAAACAGAAGTAAGAAACAACATGAAGAGAGGGGACAGGAAGGAGGTGTGGAGAAACAACATGAAGAGAGGGGACAGGAAGGAGGTGTGGAGAAACAACATGAAGAGAGGGGACAGGAAGGAGGTGTGGAGAAACAACATGAAGAGAGGGGACAGGAAGGAGGTGTGGAGAAACAACATGAAGAGAGGGGACAGGAAGGAGGTGTGGGGAAGAGTGAGGAGACACAGAGGGGGCAGTGGTGGAGAGGGACAGGAGAGGAGGGTTGGGGGGTCAGGACTGGGTTGCCGACCAGAGAGGCCCTCGGGCGGCTCCTGGCCAGAGCTCAGCCACGTGGTGAGCAGGCGGAGGTGGTAGGAGCAGTGGTGGAGGTGGTCAGCCAGAGCCGGGCCACCGGGCAGACCACACAGCAGCTGGACAACACGCTGCTCCTCCTCTGGCTCTGGAGGAGGAAGAACGGAGGAAGAACGAGGGAAGAGAGAGGGAGGGGAGGAGGGAAAAGAGAAGAGGGAGAGGGGGAATAGAGAGGAAGAGAGGGAAAGGAGGAGGGAGGAGGGAAAAGAGAAGAGGGAGAGGGGGAATAGAGAGGAAGGAGAGAGAAGAGAGGAAGAGAGGGAAAGGAGGAGGGGAGGAGGGAAAAGAGAAGAGGGAGAGGGGGAATAGAGAGGAAGGAGAGAGAAGAGAGGAAGAGAGGGAAAGGAGGAGGGGAGGAGGGGAAGGAATAGGATTAGTGGGAAGCAGTGAAAAAAGGAGTGGACTATATGAAGAGCAGGTAGTGGAGGGAGGGAGAGAGAAAGAGAGGGAGGGAGAGAGAGAATTAAGAGGAAATGGTGGAGACTGATAAAAGGATAAGGCTGAAAAGAAAGGATGATACAGTCAAGGGGATGGAGGAGGGGCAGAAATAAAGAGGATAAGAAATATAGGATCATGTGATGACGGCAGTCCGCCTGCATCCCAACTAGGCTGACTCATTACCAAGGCCAGCGCTCTGCTGGTACCCAACACAACTACTCTTCAACACACACACAGACAGAGAACATCTGCATACAGAAACCTCAACACAACTACTCTTCAACACACACACAGGCAGAGAACATCTGCATACAGAAACCTCAACACAACTACTCTTCAACACATACACAGGCAGAGAACATCTGCATACAGAAACCTCAACACAACTACTCTTCAACACACACACAGGCAGAGAACATCTGCATACAGAAACCTCAACACAACTACTCTTCAACACATACACAGGCAGAGAACATCTGCATACAGAAACCTCAACACACACACAGACAGAGAACATCTGCATACAGAAACCTCAACACAACTACTCTTCAACACACACACAGGCAGAGAACATCTGCATACAGAAACCTCAACACAACTACTCTTCAACACACACACAGACAGAGAACATCTGCATACAGAAACCTCAACACAACTACTCTTCAACACATACACAGGCAGAGAACATCTGCATACAGAAACCTCAACACAACTACTCTTCAACAAACACACAGACAGAAAACATCTGCAACAGAAACTCAGATGCTTTCTGGGAGAACACAATACAATGACAGAAGGAAAGCAAAACGGCAAACACATCAAAATCCAACATGGAATCCACTCGGAATCCTCCGACGCAGAAGATTCAGCTCCTTGGTAGGCTTGGCAATTGGTTCCAGGTATTGGTAAGGAACCGGTTCCAAACATTCCGATCCATCAGAATCGTATAACACATCCACATGTTAACGATTCCACTAACGATTCCAATACAAAGCTTTGTTTTAGAAATTTTTCCTTTTTTTGAAATTTTAAAGCATCAACTTCTGTATTGATATTGCACACTTGATATGCATTGTCTAAAATCACTTTAAATTAGACATTCAAAGCCAACAACTCTCAAAGCCATCCTGTAAGTGTTTAGCAAATGGTACAGGAATCGAAATGGGAATCGATAAGGAATCGCATCGATAAGCAGACTCGACAATGGCATCGATATCAAGAATTTCTTAACGATGCCCATCCCTAGGCTTTGGCTTCACCAACACTGAGACATCCACTACAGTACAGTGTGCTTGTGTCCATAGAAAGAGCCATTCACACACAGATTCACACTAGATGCTGAAGAAGAAAAGACATGTATGCCCCATAGGCATCTGACACGCAGGTGCTGTGAAAGGGTTAAACATTTCCCCACGAGTGGAATGAGAGTGATTATGTGGAGGGGAGACGCAGTGCATGAAATCTTCATTGGCACACACGCAAATATATCTCCAAAACCTCAGATATATTGATGTACACACAAGTGCATGCATATATCCATAGGGGAAAAGAGGCGCATCCACCATTGAGTCCAGAAAGCACAAGTGAATTAGAGAGGAGGTGAAACAGGAGGTGAAACAGGAGGTGAAACAGGAGGTGAAACAGGGGGTGAAACAGGAGGTGAAAGGTCACTGTGAGGAGAAGGTTCTGGAGAAAAAAATAACAGCTGTCGGGAGTGAAGCACAGTTTGGGCACAAAGTAATGACTGCGGAGCGGTGGAGAGGTGCTCCCCCCGGTGGGCATGCAATGGCAGGGCAGGGGGAAGAGGAACTGGAAAACAGCAGACATACCGTTAGTCGGATGCCTGGCATATGACACAGAAAATCTCTTTACTGCCGGCATAGAGAACAACTCTGAGGAGATAAAAGAGGCAACTGGTGTTACTGACACAGCATTGGAAGGAGAATGTGTGCCTTTATGAGATGTCTGTGTGTGTGTGTGTGTGTGTGTGTGTGTGTGTGTGTGTGTGTGTGTGTGTGTGTGTGTGTGGAGCTGAATGATATGGAGACAGATGGGTAAAAGGACATTCCTGATGATGGTATGGGATGAAAGAAGCAGCACACTGAAAAGCTGTCCTCAAAACAGATGATCTCAGATGATCTCTTTCAACAGACCAAAGGGAGTCAAAGAAAAAAAGCTGCACCCCATCAATTCCTACGAGTCATTGAGTTATTGAGTCATTGAATTGTAATAACAGCATCACATACAAGGCTCTTGAGCCAAAAGTCTTTAAAACTCTGTTCCTCTGTACCTTATTCTGGTGTACATCAATGTGAACATCCTATTAAAAGCAAAAAGAAACGCATAATTCAGCTTGCTTGCAAGTAAAGGAGTCTGTCTGTCTTTTGAGCTGAACCCAACACCATGACGCTGCACTATTTCACTTGACTGCCTTTTACGTTGAATCATAGTGACACCAGGTGGATAAAACTGTCATTGCACAACCTTTGTTCTATATTCCACTGAACTCTCAACAGCAAGTATTCTGGGAAATAGAAGTGAAAGCTACTTAATAAAATCTTTAGCTGCCAGTGTAAATGAACCACATTTCCTTAGTAACTACATTCTACCACAACACAAAATGCACTGAAGTGAATACTGTCCATCTCGACTATAACTTTTCCCAGATGGACTACATATCAAAAATAAACATTTTGAAGTTATCCATGACTGAAATGAATGGTAGATTATGAAACAATTAATTCTAGTCCTAAAATATTCAAACGGCGCCTGACGTCCAGGGCTTCACTGTGAAATCCAAATTGTGAAGGTGGCAGAACGGCTGAGGGTAGAGCGATGCGCTCCCATGCGGGAAGGTTGGGATCGCTTTCTGTTAGTTCCAGTGAGTTTGCAGCATCTCAAATTACACGCCATGTCCTCTGTCCCCAAAGCAAGAGGACATGGCAAGCAAATCACAGATCACAGTTCCACACAGGTTTGTAAGATCACCTCTTGTGTGGGCCTGTCATTAGGGCAATCAAGTGATCTCACTCTCATGCAAGTCAATTGAATCTAGTGGAGGGCTGCGTCGAGAAGTGCTAATTTCTATGAACAGGATAAGCCACCTCTACTCCCTCTAGATAAGCACCAGCCATCTCTTAAACCCACTTGGCTAGAGAACATGGGACTTACAACCTACAACAGCATAGTAATCAGCTAGACAATAAGGCCACTAAGTATCCTAATATAAGAATTAATTAATTACAAGAACTCAACAAAAGGCTTTTTCAAAAAAAAGGAGGTTGGTGGGGAGGCGGGGGTATTTGGGCAGATTGAGGGCAGGTAAGTGTGAGTGTTTATGGGCAAAGAAGAGAGTGAATTCAGGGCCTGCAGCGGTTTAACAGGTGGGATTGAGAGAGAGAGAGAGACTCCAGCTGTGGCAGCTGATTATATGCCACTCAGGGCACCACAGTGGCCAGACGTCCTCAGAACCAGCAGCTATGGACAGTCCTTTAAGAGGACGACTAGAGAGGGACCAGCAGCTATGGACAGCCCTTGAATAGGACGACAGGGACATAGGGAAGGTAACAGTGTGGCCGGAGGCTAGTGTCTCCGCAGTTTGGCATCCAGGCAGACAGCAAATAGAGGAAGCTAGCAAGAAGCCGCTCTGAGTCCCTAGATGGAGAATGTCTCGCAATACTTCATATTACATAACCCTTACTTCAGCCTCACAACACAGTTGAGATCTATGGAACATTTTCAGAAATGTTAAGCAACAGCACATTGATACTTTGCACATAAACCAAACTAGTGTAAGGATTGGAGTTAGAGTTACATCACACACAGTGCAACTGGGATGTAAACAGGGCTGACATGAAGGATCTTCTGAGGAAAATAGACTCCACCGATCACTAATCATGCTTTGCAGTAGGATCATATTGGGAAGAATCTAGACAATCAGGATCATAGAGGATGATTTGGGAGGAATCTAGAGAATCTAGACAATCAGGATCATAGAGGATGATTTTAGGAGGAATCTAGAGAATCAGGATCATAGAGGATGATTTTGGGAGGAATCTAGAGAACCTAGACAGGGGTCTGGCGGCCTGATCCTCAGGTGTGGCGGGACGTACCATGTGCTCGGGGGCTGCGTGGCCAAGGTCGCTGAGGTTGGGGCTGCAAGAGACAGCCCGGCCTGCGGCGCTGAAGAGGCCCGAAACCAGACTCCCTGTGGGGGGGGTGTTAGTACTCAGCCACACATGCAGGCCCTCCCTCAGTACTCAGCACCACGCATGCAGGCCCTCCCTCAGTACTCAGCACCACGCATGCAGGCCCTCCCTCAGTGATCTAAGTGCTCCTGTACAGGGGGGGCTTATGGGAGCTTTTGCCATCTGAGCTGCACTACACTTCAAACACCAGACAGGCTCCACCTGTGCCTGTTGTGTGTGCTGTTGTGTGAGGGTGTGTATCTGTGTGTGTGTGTGTGTGTGTGTGTGTGTGTGTGTGTGCTGTTGTGTGAGGGTGTGTATGTGTGTGTGTGTGTGTGTGTGTGCTGTTGTGTGAGTGTGTGTATCTGTGTGTGTGTGTGTGTGCTGTTGTGTGAGGGTGTGTATCTGTATCTGTGTGTGTGTGTGTGTGTGTGTGTGTGTGTGTGTGTGTGTGTGTGTGTGTGCTGTTGTGTGAGGGTGTGTATCTGTGTGAGTGTGTGTGTGTGTGTGTTTAACTGTGTGTTGGAACAGAGTGAGTGCGCATGGTGGTGTTTGTGTGTCTGCATTAGTGTGTGTTTGCAGGTGATAGTTTTAGCGGTCACATAAACAGTTGTTAGGCGACATCAGCGGTCAGGTGGTTTTAATGTTCTGAACTACCCTGAGAGAATAAAAGGAGCTTACACCACTACTGCTAGACTCTCAGAGCGCATACCACATTAAGTATTAATGGAAAGCTCACACACATTTCATTGGCCGGTTCAGGGCTCCATTCCAGTCGAGGCAGCGTCGCTACGGTGGCCCACAGCACACCACATGCATCCCCATGACGTCAGCACATTCCAGCACCTTCACAGTTACGCCCCTCAAAGCCTGTCAGGCATGTTCTACAGCCGACAGACAGCAAGCTATCTGCAGCTTGGCCACAGCAACACAGCTACCAAGTAGCCAGGCGAACATACAGTATCACTCCGATGTGTTACCATCGGAAACCAAAGCAGCTGACAATCCTACGCTGGCGGCGGTGAAGCGTTCCTCCCGACCCCACAGACAAGGGCTGATGTAGGAGCGATAACACAGGAACAGAGCCTGCGGAGGCCGCCAGCTTCCTTATTTAGCTCACAGCTGGCAGGAGGGACGCATATTCCCAGCACTGCCCCCCAGCACTGCCCCCCAGCCCCCTGCTGACCTCCTGTACTGCCCCCCAGCACTGCCCCCCAGCCCCGTGCTGACCTCCTGTACTGCCCCCCAGCACTGCCCCCCAGCCCCGTACTGCCCCCCCAGCACTGCCCCCAGCACTGCCCCCCAGCACTGCCCCCAGCCCCTGCTGACCTCTAGCACTGCCCCCACTGCCCCTGCTGACCTCTAGCACTGCCCCCAGCCCTGTACTACCCCCAGCACTGCCCCTCCAGCCCCCCAGCACTGCCCCTGCCCCAGCACACACCAGCACTGCCCCCTGCTGGCCAGCTGCTGCCCCAGCACACAACACCAGCACTGCCCCAGCACCTGGCCTACTGCCCCGGCACCACTGCCCAGCACACACCAGCGCAACACCTTTGTGCCCAGCACTGCCCCAGCCCCAGCCCCCAGCACACACCAGCACACAACACACTGCCCCAGCACACACCACACTGCCCCAGCACACAACAGCACTGCCCCAGCACACACCAGCACACAACACTACTGCCCAGCACACAACACTACTGCCCCAGCACACACCAGCACTGCCCCAGCACACAACAGCACTGCCCCAGCACACACCAGCACTGCCCCCCAGCACACAACACTACTGCCCCAGCACTGCCCCCTAAGCACCACCCCAGCCCTGTACTGCCCCCAGCACTGCCCCCAGCACTGCCCCCCAGCACTGCCCCCAGCCCCTGCTGACCTCCTGTACTGCCCCCCCAGCCCCTGCTGGACCTCCCTACCATTGCCCCTCAGCAATTTTCCCCCAGCACTGCTCCCCTCAGCTCGTGAGCCGCCCCCCCAGCACTGCCCCCAGCACTGCTCCCCTGGCCCTCTGCTGACCTCTCTAGCATCAGTGCCTCCCCCAGCTCCTGTACTGCCCCCCCCAGCACTGCCCTCCAGCCTGCACGCCTCCCCCAGCCCCCCCTGCTGACCTCCACACTAACCTGCCTCTGCTGAGCTTAGACCAAGGCGCCGTGGCCACCAACGCGGTCATCCAGGCCCAGGGTCATCACCGCCCAGGGTCATCACTGCCCAGGGTCAGCATCACCGGCCTCTAGAGGCTCCATGCTGCCAGATGTGGTGATTGTGGGGGAGCGCCAGTCTGCGGCTGGTTGGGGGCAGAGCGTAGGAAAGATGATACTCACCAGGCCGCTCCTGACTCAGGGACTGGCTAGAGCAGGAGGGAACAGCCCCCTCAGCACTGGAGCCCCTGCTGAGGAGCTGGACTGCCCCCCAGCCCCCGACAAAACCTGACCCCCAGCACTGCCCCCCAGCACTGCCCCCCAGCCCCCACACA
The DNA here is from genome assembly GCF_017589495.1 of Alosa alosa. Lineage (NCBI taxonomy): Eukaryota > Metazoa > Chordata > Actinopteri > Clupeiformes > Clupeidae > Alosa > Alosa alosa. The sequence goes on along the minus strand of NC_063199.1, from coordinate 33,784,051 downwards.
CACCACCTGCCCCCCACACACACACATACATTGGCGCCCCAGCACCTCCCCCCCAAATAAACACATATAAACAAACATAATGCCCCAAGCACTGCCCCCCCAGTTTTTGCCCTTTTAAAATAATGTTTCCAAAATCGCTAGCACTGGTTCATCTCCCCCCTTGTAAAGCACTAAGCCCCTGCTGACCTCCAGCACATTCGCCTCCCGCAGCTTGTGGGCAAGGCCATCGTCATCCAGGCCCAAACTAATAACCGGGCGCAAGTTTGCTAGATGCCAGATGTGGTGTGGGGAGCGAAGCGGATGGTTGGGGGCAGAGCGAGGGAAAGATGAAGGCCGCTGGCCTTGACTCTAAGAAAACTACAAATGAGCCATCCGCGCTTGATGTCTAACAAAACTGAGGATCAGGGACATTTCATAAAATCCACACACACCACAATAATACACACACACATACATATGCACACAGACACACGTAGACACAAATAAACACATATAAACAAACATAATGCGATAAAGCAACACAAAAAGAGTTTTGTACCTTAAAATAATAAGCTTCCAAAATCGCTTCAGTGGTTCAATAACTTGTAACAGGTGAACGGCACTTGCATTTCTCCGGCCAGCAGCCCCCATCGCTATAACCACACTATGCAAGTTTGCCAGATCGGTAGCGGATCTGTAGTTCGATGAATGAGACATAAGAAACTACAAATTTAACTTCTTGGCGCTTGATGTCGCATCACATCGCATCTTTCATAAAATCCTGCACATATTCTACCTTGTCTGTGGACATTGTTATTTGCAAAGCCGGTGCTGTATAAACAAATAGCGTGCGTGCGACAGAGGAACAGTTCTTTGGTGTTGCTTTAACACAAGCATTCACAGAAACACAAGAGAGAACATTAATGGACATACTGTACAACAGCGTTGCTCAAAACTGACATGGAACAACAGGCACACACAAAGTGCAGCAACTACGAGAGTCATGGCAACATTAGCGCCTACACACACACACACACACACACCACACACACACACACACACACTCGGCTCATTTCAGAGATAACGCAAACCCTGATAATGACACTGGCCCTTGAGTTACTGGGCACAGTGCAGTTACAGAGCTGGACTTTGCCCTACACGCCCTACATGAACGCGGTTGCAGAGCTGGACTTTGCCCTACACGCCCTACATGAACGCGGTTGCAGAGCTGGACACGCCCTACATGAACGCGGTTGCAGAGCTGGACACGCCCTACATGAACGTGGTTGCAGAGCTGGACACGCCCTACATGAACGCGGTTGGTCGGTGTGGTCACCTCCATGGAGCCGGTCTTCCTGCTCCGAATCAGCTGAGACTTCTTCAGGATGCAGATGGGGTCGGAGAGCATGGCCCGCTCAGGTGCATCCTGGGACAGGTCCTCCAAGCTTCCTGGGTTGGTCTGCTTCTCATGATTCTATAGGAATCAGATCAAACACCTCAACAGTAGCCTGGCTTTTACGTACTCCCATTCAATCCCACTCAAACACCGGTAAATAAACACAAACACTCACACACACACACACACACACACACACACACAACGCTCACCTCAGATGAGGCTGGACGGAAGCCGAAGCCCAAAGGGGCGTTGTCATCGTCATCTCCTCCCTTCACTCCAGGGCTGAAGTGCAGCTCAACATGGAAGCGCTCCTCAGAGGATGGATCCTGTCCAGGACCACACACACACACACACACACACACACACACACACACACACAGAGACACACAAACAGACACACAGACACACACACACACACAGAGACACACACACACACACACACACACACAGAGACACGCACACTCATATGAGAGGAACTATGAGGTGCTACAGGGCCAGGCTGTGGGAGGTGAATGAAAGATGGACGCTCACCTTGTTGTTGTCCTCGTACAGCATTATGACTATTTGAGTCATGTAATTGAGCTCAGAAACAGCACCGAGGTAATCCATCGCCTGCCTCCACTGCTCATCTTTCTCCTCCTGTCACACACACACACACACACACACACACACACACGTTCACTTTTAGTAGTGGGGACGTCAGGATGTTTTGCGCTTGCTGCATTATGACCCCTGTGCACATGGTCAGACTTACGCTGAGCAGGCCACCGTAGCGGAAGACGTTGAGCAGGGAGTGGACGTGACTCTCGCTGGTGAAGTAGAGCCGGGTCCGCACATGGCGACCCGGAGACATCACGCCTCGGGAGTACCTGAACCACCAGAGGAGACGAAGGACAGAGACGGATTACTCACAGGGTTCCACTCCACACACACACACACACAGTACCTGAACCACCAGAGGAGACGAAGGACAGAGTCAGATTACTCACAGGGTTCCACTCCAATGGGCCGATCTCTTTCATATTACACTAGAGTGCATCTAAATGAAGAAGAACCCCCCACACACACATTCCACACAAGACCCACACACACACACATTCCACACAAGACCCACACACACACACACACACACATTCCACAAGACCTTGATAATAATACACACATTCCACATAAGACCCACACACACCCACACACATAATAAATACCACACAAGACCCACACACAAGACACACACTACACACACACACACGACCCACACATACACTCCAATAATAAGACCCACACACACACACATTCCCACACAAGACCCACACACACATTCCACACAAGACCACACACACACACACACACACAAGACCCACACACACACACACACACAAGACCCACACACACACACACACACACAAGACCCACACACACACACACACACAAGACCCACACACACACACTCCACACACACACACACCCAACCCAACACACACACCCACACACACACACTCCACACACACACACCACACACACACACACCCACACACACACACTCCACACACACACACCCACACAAGACCCACACATACACTCCACACAAGACCCACACACACACACACAGGGTTTTCACCTTGACACACAACGTCAAATGGCCCAGGTCTGGAGCGCTGATTATCTCAACTGATTTAGATTAAAGCAGCTGTGTACTTCCTTCCCACACACAAGACCCACACAAGACCCACACACATCTCACAGGGGTTTTCACAGGGGTGGAGATGTAGGGTGCAGAAATGCACGGATGCTCACAGTGGGTGCAGCTTGTTCACAGCCTCGTCCTCGTGAGTCCTCTGCAGGTCCAGCTGGATCTTCTTGGTCAGGGGCAGGCAGTAGGCGCTGGCAATGTCCAGCTTCTCTGGCCTGCTGATGCCATACTCCTGCACAGTGAACACAACAGAGTTGCAACATGTCCCAGAAGCACCTTGAGATCGAGGAGCACCTAAACCGCCCGCCCCCAGAGAGGGGAAGTACCTGGGGGGATGATGATGTCCGCCAGGGCCTTGACAAGTGGAAGAGCTCCAGCGTGTCCTCCAGGGCCAGGGAGGCGTTGTGCTGCGTGTCGTGACTTGATGCAGTCGTAGATGTCGGGGATCTTGCTGATGTCGTGATGGCCGCCTTTGGTGCGAAGTCCCCTTTCCAGTTTGGACCAAGTTGCAGCATGAGCTCCAGCGCTCGCCAGGTACAGCTGCAGGTCTGAGAGAAAAAAAAAACACCATTTCAGCGTCTCGCTGTGGTACAGCTGCAGGTCTGAGAGAGAAAAAAACACCCTTTTCCTGATCCTGTCTACCCTAATCCCCCCCCCCCCCCCCCCCCCCCCCCCCCCCCCCAACACCGCCCCTGTGGAACTGCACTGTGACTGCGCAGCCTAACGTGTTGCTGCTTCCACATCAAGCCTGATATACTTGAAATTACTGCATACTGCATATCAATGTAAATATACAGGTCACACAAGCTAACAAGTTTAAACTTCATGTAACTGTTAAGACTATATAAATATACAACACAACTCTTCATTTTTTTTTTTATATATGTCCTATATTTCATTGTTAATACATACATGTTCTATATTTCAGTCTCGTGACTTTAATTTAATGTTTATTGTTCATGGCTATGTCTGTCTAAAGCATGTCTATGTCTGTATTTAAAGTATGTCTGCATGGGAAAGTAAGAACGAAATTTCAAATTCTTTGTATGACTCAGCATGTAAAGAAATTCACAATAAAGCCACTCTTGACTTCACTGACCCATACATGATCACCTCTTTCTGCGTCAAACAACCTCACCAGGCCAGCAAGTGGTTTAACAGCAAACAGCTTGTTTTGTTTGTTTGCTTAATCTGCCCATTTCAAAGCAAATTCAAGGCTATTTTAAATGACCAGAGCACCGATCCAGCCCTGAGTGGCTCACTTGCAGATTTGGGATCTCCAGTTTCACGGATTGGCGTGAGACCCCGGATAAGGCACTGCATCACAGGTCTTCACTGCTGCTCTTATGATCTTCAAGGGAGCTGATGAGGGATGGGCTGCCTGTAGGAGCCAGCAGCTGTGAGGAGAGCAGAGAGGAGGGAGAGAGGAGAGAGGAGTGAGGAGTGAGGAGTGAGGAGAGGAGAGGAGGAGAGGAGAGGAGAGAGGAGAGAGGAGAGAGAGAGAGAGGAGAGAGGAGAGGAGGAGGAGAGAGAGAGAGAGGAGTGAGGAGAGGAGAGCAGAGAGGAGGAGGAGGAGAGGAGAGGAGAGGAGAGAGGAGAGGAGGAGAGAGGAGGCGGAGGAGAGAAGCGAGGTGGAGAGTGAGGAGAGGAGAGAGAGAGTGAGAGGAGGAGGAGAGTGAGGAGAGAGAGGAGGAGAGAGGAGAGGAGAGGAGAGAGGAGGAGAGGAGAGAGGAGAGAGAGGAGAGTAGAGAGGAGAGGAGAGGAGAGAGGAGGAGGAGAGGAGAGCAGAGAGGAGAGTGAGGAGAGGAGAGGAGAGGAGAGGAGGAGAGGAGAGTGAGGAGAGAGAGGAGAGAGGAGAGAGGAGGAGAGAGGAGAGAGGAGAGGAGAGGAGGAGAGGAGAGAGGAGAGAGGAGGGGAGAGAGGAGGAGAGAGGAGGAGAGAGAGGAGGAGAGAGGAGAGGAGGAGAGAGGAGAGGAGAGAGGAGAGTAGAGAGGAGAGGAGAGAGGAGAGGAGAGGAGAGAGGAGAGAGGAGGAGAGGAGAGTAGAGAGGAGAGGAGAGGAGAGAGGAGAGTAGAGAGGAGAGAGGAGAGGAGAGTGAGGAGAGGAGAGGAGGAGGAGGAGAGGAGGAGAGGAGGAGAGGAGAGGAGAGGAGAGAGGAGGAGGAGGAGGAGAGGAGAGGAGAGAGGAGGAGAGGAGAGGAGAGGAGAGGAGGAGTGAGGAGAGGAGGAGGAGAGGAGAGGAGGAGGAGGAGAGGAGGAGGAGAGGAGTAGAGGAGGAGGAGAGGAGAAGAGGAGGAGAGTGGAGGAGAGAGGAGAGAGAGAGAGGAGAGAGGAGAGGAGAGGAGAGGGGAGAGAGGAGAGAGGAGAGGAGAGGAGGAGAGAGGAGAGAGGAGAGTAGAGGGAGGAGTGGAGAGAGGAGAGGAGAGAGAGGAGAGGAGAGAGGAGAGGAGGAGAGGAGAGGAGGAGAGGAGGAGAGAGGAGAGTAGAGGAGAGGAGAGGAGAGGAGGAGGAGAGAGGAGAGGAGAGTGAGGAGAGAGGAGAGAGGAGAGGAGAAAGGAGAGAGGAGAGGAGAGAGGAGAGAGAGGAGGAGGAGAGGAGAGGAGAGGAGAGGAGAGAGGAGAGAGGAGAGGAGGAGGAGAGAGAGAGAGGAGTGAGGAGAGCAGAGAGAGGAGTGAGGAGAGGAGGAGGAGAGGAGGAGAGAGTGGGAGAGGAGAGGAGGAGAGGAGAGGAGAGAGGAGGAGAGAGAGGAGAGGAGAGGAGAGGAGAGAGGAGAGGAGAGAGGAGAGGAGAGCAGGAGAGGAGAGCAGAGAGGAGAGAGAGGAGAGAGGAGAGAGGAGGAGAGGAGGAGGAGAGTAGAGAGTGAGTGAGGAGAGGAGGAGTAGAGAGTGGAGGAGGAGGAGGAGAGTAGAGAGGAGGAGTAGAGGGGAGAGGAGAGGAGAGAGGAGGAGGAGAGGAGAGGAGAGGAGAGAGGAGAGGAGAGGAGAGAGGAGAGGAGAGAGGAGAGGAGAGAGGAGAGTGAGAGAGGAGAGGAGAGAGAGAGGAGGAGGAGAGGAGAGGAGAGAGGAGAGGAGAGGAGAGGAGGAGGAGAGAGGAGAGGAGAGAGGAGAGAGGAGTGAGGAGTGAGGAGAGGAGAGGAGAGGAGAGGAGAGAGGAGAGCAGAGGGGAGAGGAGAGGAGTGAGGATAGTAGAGAGGAGAGCAGAGAGGAGAGTGAGGAGAGGAGAGAGGAGTGAGGAGAGTAGAGGAGTGAGGAGAGGAGAGCAGAGAGGAGAGTGAGGAGAGGAGAGAGGAGTGAGGAGAGTAGAGAGGAGAGGAGAGGGGAGAGGAGAGAGGAGAGGAGGAGAGGAGGAGAGGAGGAGGAGAGAGGAGGAGGAGAGAGGAGGAGAGGAGAGAGGAGAGGAGGAGGAGTAGAGAGGAGGAGAGGAGAGGAGAGAGGAGAGGAGAGGAGAGAGGAGAGAGAGGAGGAGAGGAGAGAGGAGAGTAGAGAGTAGAGGGAGAGAGAGGAGAGGAGAGGAGAGGAGAGAGAGCAGAGAAGTGGAGAGGAGAGGAGAGGAGAGAGCAGAGAAGTGGAGAGGAGAGAAGAGAGGAGAGAGAGAGGAGAGAGTGAGAGGACAGGAGAGAGAGAGAGAGAGAGCAGAGGAGAGAGGAGAGTAGAGAGAGAGAGGAGAGGAGTAGAGGAGAGAGGAGTGAGAGTCATCCACTGGCTATCTAACTAAACACAAATTGGCCACGAGAGATGCTCTCATTCTGGCAGTCAACAGTGCCAACAACAAAATACATTGTTGAGTCCATTTTTTGTTTATTTAATTGTTTACTCATTATACTATATATAAGTAATGTATTATTAATAATATAACTAATTTACTATGTTTATCTTTAAGAATGTCTTTACAAAGTGCTCAACGGCACCAGACATTGCACGCCATGCTAGTTCACCTTCTCGTAGTCCCCCTTGGTGAAGTCGCGCTCCCGCTGCATGATCTCGTGCAGATGGGCTTTGACCCGCTGCTGGCAGTCGGTCAGTGAGTCGCTGTCACTGTCCAGCAGGCCGTTCATGTTGGCACTCTTCACCATCTGCACCAGGATGGGGGTTAAGCCCTCGAGGGCCAGCGAACCCTGCGCCTTCGAGGGCCAATCACATGAGTCAAGGCATGACTCATCAATGCAGCCATTCACAGAGACATGACTCAATCACAGAGAGACATTCATGAGTCCAGACATGACTCATCAATCACAGAGAGAGCCATTCACACGAGTCCAGACATGACTCATCAATCACGGCAAATCACATGCTTACTGTACAAACGTCTGAAAATGTATTTCCAATCCAGACATGTTTCAAATGTTTCTTTTAAGTCCTAGCAGCATTGTACATTTCCACCGAATACTCTCTTTACTTTCTTACTTCTTATACTTTCTTGAATTTCCCCTGGGGATCAATAAAGTATCTATCTATCTCTCATACACTCGTTCACACGCTCGCAAAATGCAAGGTATAATTGTGTGTTGGGAAATGTGCAGCTTAGGTCGGTCAGTAGCAGAGTTGCTGAAAGCAACATGAATGCATCAGGATGCACAGACTGTGTGTCAGATTTCAGGCTTAAGAAAAGTGTCTCAGGGCATGTTAAGTGGCGTCCACCAGAGGTCCCCTGTGAATAATGTCACGCAGATATCATCATCAGCACTGTCATCAGCCCAGCCCATCAGGTCAGATAGGGTTACCTTGGCAAACGCAGCGGCGGTCATCTGCACACGGCCCTCGTCTGAGGCGTAGATCTTGAGGTCATGGCGGTATGTGCTGTGGAGTCTCAGCAGGCCGCAACCAGGGAAGCCAGCGTAATCACCTAGCAACAGAAAGTACAGGCATTCCTCAATCACCTAGCAACAGAGAGTGCAGGCATTCCTCAATCACCTAGCAACAGAGAGTACAGGCATTCCTCAGACACACAGCACCTGTCTCAGTTCATACAGTCTACACAGACGTCACGTAAAGGGGAGCACAGCTCTCTGTGTGAGACCATGTCCTCTAGAACTCTCATTGCTTGCCATAATGGAAACAGTACGCTGCAAGTCTAAAAGGAAACGTAAATAAAATTAAAATTATTTTGAAAAAGATTGAATTAAAGGTGACTCTTGCATTTGCAGTATCTCACAAAGGTGATCAATATTCAAGAAAAATAAAAATAAAAACTTCTGGACATAATATGACATCAATTTCTAGCAATTTTTCACTGAACAACAAATTAGTGTCAGGTCATATTAGTATTTGCAGACCATTTGCAGCATAACAAAGAGCATAAAATACCAACATCTAGGACTAAACAAACACCCAGTAACAAAATGTATGGATATATATGATATATATGGAATATATCATATATATGGGACCATATCATGAATAAGTATTCTACTACATTGAAAATAATCAGGCATGGGTTAATCTAGACACACAACTGTTCAGTGACTGTAAAAAGTTTTTTTTATAGTCATTGGAGCAGTCTCACTAATGCTAGCCAGTCATCTCTTTCCATTTGACACACTTCTCTATCCAAAACCCTCCTTGCAATCCACTCCTAAGCAGACACAAACAACCCACTGCATCATAGATCAGAGGACACAGATGGTGGCAGTTAGAGTCCAGTGCTGAGGTTTAGCAGGAAGCCATGGAGTGGAAAGCCACAACCCGGATGTTAATGATAAGCTCAACGTCCAAAGCCCTTCTTACCACAGTCAATAGGGGACTCGCAGCCAAGGGCCTTGCGGTTACCATCTAGTTTACAGTTCAGAAGGTGAGAGGAGAAAAGGAGAGTGAACAAGCGCATGTCCAGTGTGACCAGACAAAGAGGTGATTTGAGAGCCACTGTTAAATAGACTTCAGGTGTGGTGCAGTAGGGGACATGTTAAATAGACTTCAGGTGTGGTGCAGTAGGGGACATGTTAAATAGACTTCAGGTGTGGTGCAGTAGGGGACAGCTGAGAGGGCTGGACTCCACAGCCAGGCTGGGCTCGGCCAGGGACATGCATTCTACAAGCAAACTGGTTGCTTGGTTCTCAAAGTGACTGAACTCAACAAAATGCATTTTTTTAGTTTAGGACTTGCAAGATCTATTGCCATATTATGTGCCGGTACATTCATATCATTTTATCAAAAGTAAGGTGATAAGATGACAAGTACAAGGCAGCCTGTCACATATAATATATATCCCATAATAAGAGTGCATCATATAATATATCCCATAATAATATACCCCATAATAAGTGTGCATCATATAATATATCCCATAATAATATATCCCATAATAAGAGTGCATCATATAATAAATCCCATAATAATATATCCCATAATATAATATATCCCATAATAAGAGTGCATCATATAATATATCCCATAATAAGAGTGCATCACATAATATATCCCATAATAATATATCCCATAATACGAGTGCATCATATAATATATCCCATAATATAATATATCCCATAATACGAGTGCATCATATAATATATCCCATAATAAGAGTGCATAACATAATATATCCCATAATACGAGTGCATCACGTGAGCAAAAGCACACTTTGTGTGGTGATAATTTATATATTTTCAAATGATATGCAAAAGAGAGGGAGGGGGAAATGTACTACAGAAACAAAATGTTTTTCAAATTTACATTAGTAAAACAGGTCAATAATAAAGATTCAGATGATAATGGCAAATATCATAGACTAAATGTAAAGACTAAATATTTTAGAGACAAAAAATATATAAGGCCTATAATACAAAAACAGCTTCATCTGAACTGAAACATTACAATACAAAACGTGTGGTTGCTCATTGATCGACTGTATTTACTGTAAAAAATGAAAATAAAACAGACGTGATCATCCCACGGGTATGAACACGATGAATGGATATAAATCTGTGAGGAGGAACAAATGGAATGTGTGGAATTCCAGAGATTAGTGAGAGGACAGGCCTACCCCACTTCATCAACCTCACAACCGCCACAAGACAGGAATCAGCACGTCAAGAGTGTGCAGCGTAGTCAAATAATAAGCAGCCTTTGGACCAAAGACTATGCGTCATACCCTGTGTCTGGGTACTAGAAATCAATGCCCCGGCAATATGCCAATTTATATGTAAACTGCATTGTCCATGAAGTGATTTAAACACATGTACTTAATCCCTACTGTATGTAGGAAGTTAGGAACCCTGCCTCTTAAATCTGCTATAAAGTTCACTTTATCTACTATACTACAACCTGAAAAAACATTTTTATCTACTATACTATAACATGCTCTTTATCTAATGAAACCAATAACACTGGCCTTGGCATGATACAGAATACTATCTATCTACACACTTTACCAGTGACCAATGTCCACCAAACTGGCCACGTGCAAGATATAGAATACTGTCTAGTCACTGGTAAAGTGTGTAGATAATGTCCACCAAACTGGCCACGTGCCCAATGAGAGCAGAGTGTGTGATACAGAGAAGCAATATCTCTAAAGCCTGGGACTAAATCAGCATCTCTAGAGCCTGGGACTGAATCAGCATCTCTAAAACCTGGGACTGAATCAGCATCTCTAAAACCTGGGACTGAATCAGCATCTCTAAAACCTGGGACTGAAGGCTCTGTGTGTCAGGAGCCTTGCGAGCTCTCTCTGTGCTTTATCAGTGGAGTGCACGGATAGGCTGGGCTAACCGCTGGATGCCGGGCACAGTACCTTGTCCTCCAGGGTACATGCAACGGAAGGCCCTGCCCAGCTCCTCAGCCTGCACCCTGCCTGCAGGGGTCAGTTCACCTCCCCACTTCAACACCAGCAGCAGGGACGGGCCCTCCCTCTGAGAGTCTGCCGGGGGAAAAGTGTAGAAAAGAGAGTCACCCAAACACTCAATTAACAAACTGCACTTCACATGTACCGTTGGGTTATGGTGTGAATTAACAAACTACACTTCACATGTACCGTTGGGTTATGGTGTGAATTAACAAACTACACTTCACATGTACCGTTGGGTTATGGTGTGAATTGGCAACAATGATGCAGGAGTGCTTAAGACTGCTACTGCATGTATGTGTGCATACTTGTGTGCCGCATATTGCTTTATAAGGCTTGAAGGGGTTACAGAAATGTATCTCAGATATTGAAAACCTGATGCTTAATGCAATCGTACCTTCTTCCTCACTGGAGGCTTTGAGCTGACCGTTGGGCAGGTACGTCAGCTGCACCTTCCTGTTGATCCCTGAGAAATGTCCGTACCTGCGGGGGAGGACCACAGCACGTTAGGAGGACAACAAGACAACAACCCTGCTGCCATTTTTACACACACTCTACAGTCGTCCCCAACCAAGGGCACACAACTCCCTGGACTGCAGCCCTGGTCAGTCCGTCCAAGGGCACACAACTCCCTGCACTGCAGCCCTGGTCAATCTGTCCAGCCCCACACAGCTATGTGGTGCGGGTGCTCGACTAGCTGGCACTGCCATGTTTATGTAAACATGTGTACGGGTGCTCGACTAGCTGGCACGGCCATGTTTCTGTAAACATGTGTGTGGATGACCTTCTCAGGAGCGCCCGGGTGTTAATCTGTTTCACATGCGCCATGCCAGAGCAGAATATGACAGGCTTTAATAGCATGTAAGACGAAACCACTCGGGGAAGGCAAACAGCCTCTTTACAGTTCCGCCCCTGACTGCGAGGGGAGCGGCTGAAAGTACACTGCAAACAACCGGACTGTCTCAGTGTCCCAAGCGATTGTTTGGAGGGTGAGGGGGCGGCCATGATGGAGTGATGAGACAGTTTGGCAGATGCCATGCATTCCACTTCATAAGAGGCAGCAGCAACACAGAGCAGCTAGGGCCCAATGTCACAATGTCATTTAAGAGGTTTGTGAATATGGAAGCTCAACCATGTATGAAACAGGCAACGGTTTACTCTTAAACTTGCTCTTAAAAAGACTAACAGTCTCCCATCCTGAATTAACGTAACCTTTTTGATATACTTCACAGCAAAACTAACTACACAAACAACAGAAGTACAAGCACAATAAAGTCTGCCAAAAATCAACAAAGATCTGGTCTTTGTTGAGCACTCTTCTGATCTGCAGTCTACTGTCTCCCTAATGTCTCTTAATGTCTCCTTAGTGTCTCCTTAGTGTCTCCTTAGTGTCTCCTTAGAGTCTCCTTAGTGTCTCCTTAATGTCTCCCTAATGTCTCCCTAATGTCTCCCTAATGTCTCCCTAATGTCTCCTACCTGAACCTGCTTATGTGAACACATCTTCATTCTTGATGGAGGATGAGCTGAATTCAGGTTAATACCCACTCACTGATTCTATAGTTCGTAACATAAGGTGTGTGTGTGTGTGTGTGTCTATGTGTGTGTGTGTGTGCGCATGTATGTGTAGGTTTGTCTGTCAAAGGGGAGGAGTGAGACGGGTAAGAGGACGGAGTGAGAGATTAGGGACACTCTCAGGGTCTCATGCACATGACCGCACACAGAGTAGTGGTGCACACCAGGCCCCATTAAACCAGCCCCTCGGCAGGGGCCCTTTCAGCACACCATCTCTAAGGGAACAGCTAGTGGAAGGTCTTTGGTTAAAATGTCAGTGCATCCCAGGGAGTCTAGCAGTTAAAGACGCTGGGTGTTACAGTGCTACAGTGCTAGGGAGGGTGGGTGCTACAATGCTACAGTGCTAGGGAGGGTGGGTGCTACAATGCTACAGTGCTACAGTGCTAGGGAGGGTGGGTGCTACAGTGCTACAGTGCTAGGGAGGGTGGGTGCTACAGTGCTACAGTGCTAGGGAGGGTGGGTGCTACAGTGCTACAGTGCTACAGTGCTAGGGAGGGTGGGTGTTACAGTGCTACAGTGCTAGGGTGCTAGGGAGGGTGGGTGTTACAGTGCTACAGTGCTAGGGTGCTAGGGAGGGTGGGTGCTACAGTGCTACATTGCTAGGGAGGGTGGGTGTTACAGTGCTACAGTGCTAGGGAGGGTGGGTGTTACAGTGCTACAGTGCTAGGGAGGGTGGGTGTTACAGTGTTACAGTGCTACAGTGCTAGGGAGGGTGGGTGTTACAGTGCTACAGTGCTAGGGAGGGTGGGTGCTACAGTGCTAGGGAGGGTGGTGCTAGGTTACAGTGCTACAGTGCTAGGGAGGGTGGTGCTAGGTTACAGTGCTACAGTGCTAGGGAGGGTGGGTGCTACAGTGCTACAGTGCTAGGGAGGGTGGTGCTAGGTTACAGTGCTAGGGAGGGTGGTGCTAGGTTACAGTCAGTGCTAGGGGAGGGGTGGGAGGGTGGTGCTAGGTTACAGTGCCAGTGCTAGGGAGGGTGCTACAGTGCTAGGGAGCCAGGTCAGTGCTACAGTGCTAGGGAGGGTGGTGCTAGGTTACAGTGCTACAGTGCTAGGGAGGGTGGTGCTAGGTTACAGTGCTAGGGAGGGTGGTGCTAGGTTACAGTGCTACAGTGCTAGGGAGGGTGGTGCTAGGTTACAGTGCTACAGTGCTAGGGAGGGTGGTGCTAGGTTACAGTGCTACAGTGCTAGGGAGGGTGGTGCTAGGTTACAGTGCTAGGGAGGGTGGTGCTAGGTTACAGTGCTAGGGGAAATGCTGTCCACACAGTAGTAGAAAGGGTGCGTACTGATTGTCATTCACGCTGGATTCCCTTTGGAGAGAAACACAGGGATGGAGGGATGGAGGAAGGAAAAAGAGAGAGAGAGAGAAAAGGAAGGGCAGTAAGAACCCAAACCACTTAACACAGTTAAAGTGCATACAACAGTTATCAGTCTCTTAATTAAGCCACGTCAATTTAAACTGCTGCTCAATGTTGTATAGCCATGTCAATGTTGTATCTATCTACATTTAAGTCATTACACAGTGCAAGTAATGCCAATACCATATCCAACAACATAAGCGGTCTTTAAAAGCCTACCTACACAAGGACCTTGGTCAGAAGAGAAACACATCTGCACACTCGCTTCATGCTATTTAGTACGTTCATGTGTGGTCAAACTTGTAATACAACAGACAGAATGTGGGTGTCCAGATACTTTTTATGACCAAATATTCATAACCAAACATGATATGAATAATTATTTTATTTTAACACCAAACCCTGATGTGGTATTCTTTAAACACAGCAGCTTCAAGGTGAGCTAGTCATGAATGGAAACATATTTCAAGACAAATCGTGTGCTTGGGCCCCGGTTATGGACAGGTCAGCTTTGGATGAAACACTGATGAAAGATTCAACATTACAAGTGACATGACCAGTGAACGGAGTGCAGTACCATCTGCATGTGATGTTATGAGATCATTAGGATTGATGTTATGAGAACATTAGGATTGTTATTAAACCACTCACACTGTTAAATACACTGTAGCCGCCTACTAAATCTGTTTCAACTGGGATTTCTCAGACCCGTTCTTTAGGGACCCAGAACACTGCCTGCTTTTGATCTCCCCTGACTTAACGTTTGAGAAATACAACCAGCTGATCAAGAGTTATGTTCTAGATGTTGTAGATGTTCTAGATGCTGACTTTAATAATGGCCATCAAAGGAGTGAGGGGACCAAAACCAGGTATTGCTGTGGGTTCCTCAGGGCAGGACTGAGAAGACTCGGGTCAACAGCAGGCTAACGGCTGACTCACACACACACGCACACACACACACACACACACACACACACGCGCACACACACACACACGCGCACACACACACACACACACACACACACACTCACACACTCACACACTCACATCTCCAGAACGGTCTTCAGCTGCTCCAGTTTGGACTTCTTCTCCTCGATCTCACAATCGTTGTGCTGTCCAAGCTCGACCAACAGCTGACGGGCAATATCCAGCACTTCCTGTCAACACAACGCTCTCATGTTATATGGTCAATGTTTTAATTCAACATCATGTTTTCATGACAGGTTATGCGTGACTTTGCATGAAGCACACATGTAATGTGTTCAGCAGATAGCTTTGCATGAAGCACACATGTAATGTGTTTAGCAGATAACTTTTTGTGAAACAGTATTAGATCATATCTCCACACCTGAAGTTGTTTTGGCTTTTTCAATTTCAGCTTTCCAGACTTGTATCCACCATACTTCTCAAAAAGGTCAAAGAACCTGCAAACAGTATCGGAAATGCAAAATAATTGTTTTGATGCAAATGTGTGAATGTGAGATGTCCACTCATGACGTGTGAGAGTGCAGGTGAGGGTTAGGGTGCAGATGTGTGAGATGTCCACTCATGACGCATGTGAGAGTGCAGGTGAGGGTTAGGGTGCGGACGTGTGAGAGTGCAGGTGAGGGTTAGGGTGCGGACGTGTGAGATGTCCACTCATGACGATGTGAGAGTGCAGGTGAGGGTTAGGGTGCGGACGTGTGAGATGTCCACTCATGACGTGTGAGAGTGCAGGTGAGGGTTAGGGTGCGGACGTGTGAGAGTGCAGGTGAGGGTTAGGGTGCGGACGAGGAGGCAGCTCACAGAGCATTCCGCACTTCCATCTTCATCTTCTGTTTGGGTGTGCGGTCTCCATGACGGATAACAGCTATGACACAGCGCAGCTCCATCCTGTGAGGGGGGGGGGGACGGGGGGGGGGGGTCTGAGCTGTTGTTTCCAAAGCAGGCTAGGAGGCCAGCTGCAGGCTTGGGCATGTCACATTATGCAGAATTAGCTTAACTCTGTTGCAGTGGAACATCTGGCCTTTTGCTGAGCACCAGCTTTATCTGCAGGTCATAAATTACAGTGGGTGGTCTGCTGTTTCACAAGGCCTATTCTGCCTTCATTGATCATGGGAATCTTAGCCTCATTACACTACAGGAAACAAACTGAACATATCGAAAGATCTAAGGGGTCGAAACACTGTTGAATTCAAGTCCCTGACTGGGAGGACCTTAAGGTGCACTCACATGGTTCCTGAGGTAGTGGGCACTATGGGAATGTCCTCAGCCTCCATCGGGATTGACCAGGGGATGTGAAACTGAGGGGCCAGTTCCCGCATGATCATGTTCCTAAAGGAAAAAAAAGGCACTACTATAAACCTATTTATAAATAATTACATTTGCACAGAATCAGCTACAGCTTCCTTTTGTCTATAAAATGGTCACCCAATGAAATGTAGGCGTAGTATTAAAAACACTGAAGAAATTAATATCGGTTTCCTTTCTTTCTTCGTCTGTAAACGGATATTATGTTACAACAGTCACTTTATGTGAAGTTACTTCATGTAATAAAAAGACTGACATGACACATTACATACATGAGCTCTCTACAGCAAAGTCTAAGGACTAAGTTAATCTTTTACAAGTAAGGTCACGCAATTAAACTAATGTACAATTTTTACATAATTGATGTAGCTGTATGCTGTTAGAGTAAGTACCCATGGGCAATCTCAATAATTACAGCAATCGGGAGAGTGAGTCACCTGACCAGCCTCAAAATCTGTATGGATTATGCACATGAACGGAACACATGACCAACATTTCTTCATTTGAGATAGCTTACCCAAGAACTTTGGCACAATCATCATAGTACTTCATGGAGTTCTTTACAAAGCTGAACCCGTTGACATCGCACACAAAGGAGTGGCCGTTGGCTCTGAGGAGGTCGAAACCGCACACCGTTTGCTGTAGGGACACATTGCCTCGGTCAACACCACATGAAGCCACACCAAGTCCATCTGAAGACCAGTGCCTGGTCACTGGCGGGGCTTACTTTGAAGGCAAGGCACACTTTGCGAGCCACCAGCTTCTCCATGGCGGTGAGCATGACAGGGTAGCGGATCTCCTTCCCCTCACTGTCTCTTTCCACCTTTCCATCCAGAGCTGGAGACTTACGAGCCTCCGCATGCGCATAATCTGGACCCACAGTGTAGACCTACACACACACACACGTAAGGAGATTCATATCTACCCCTCACATCTTGAAGAAAAAAATTACACAAATATTGAAAAATAAATGAAAAATGAAATCCCATGAATCATGCATCTGTGCTAATAAACAATAGAAACCATGGAAACCAAATCAGGAAAGGGAATTGTATTGGTTGTTTAGTATTTCAGAGAGGATAACATCAAATCAGGAGTGGACATTTCTGATGGAAACACATACAAATACACATACTGTACACATGGCAGTGTGTCCAAAACATCCTAGTTATTTGTTGTCGACACCCATTACCATTTCTGTGATGGTTTCTGTTGTGTTTGTTTTCTGCAGGGATCTGGGATCAACAAGCAAACATAAAGAAAGCCAAACAAAAACAGAGGCAGCCACCACTGGTTAGCGCTTGGGACTTGTAACCGGAGGGTTGCCGGTTCGAACCCTGACCAGTAGGTGAGCAAGGCACCTAACCCCTCACTGCTCCCCGAACGCCGCTGTTGTTGCAGGCAGCTCACTGCGCCGGGATTAGTGTGTGCTTCACCTCACTGTGTGTTCACTGTGTGCTGAGTGTGTTTCACTAATTCACGGATTGGGATAAATTTCCCCTCACAGGATCAAAAGAGTATATATACTTATACTTATACTTATACACTTATACTCTTATACTTATACACTTATACACTTATACCTTGACGTCTGTGCCATCAGTAGGCATGAACTCCTCGTAAATATAAGAGCCCGTCTTCCTCACAGCGGT
This sequence comes from Alosa alosa, assembly GCF_017589495.1. Classification (NCBI taxonomy): domain Eukaryota; kingdom Metazoa; phylum Chordata; class Actinopteri; order Clupeiformes; family Clupeidae; genus Alosa; species Alosa alosa. Next base: position 33,766,338 of record NC_063199.1, on the reverse strand, counting down.
CTCAGGGGAATACACACTACTGCGACTCCCGATCTGCAAAGCAACACACACATCCAAACACGCCAAGGTGTGTTAATGGGTGCTTTCAAATAACACTGAGTGACTGTCATTTTGGTAGCCAGGGTATTTTATACAAATCTCCATGAACAAGGATGTGCACTTCAAAACAGACTGCTGCAGGGTGCCACTACGTTACCACCGCCACACTAATCCTAATAATACACATTTTGAATTACGTCTTTTTTCCTCAATCTGCTGATATGTGATAATTAGTTAATCATTCCTAACTGTGTGGTCGTGGCAGCTTGGACACCTTTCTGAAGAGGCGCTGGCTGCCCCCCCCAGCTGAGGTAGGGTAGTAGATGTAAACGTTGTGGTCCTCGGCGGAGACCGGCTTCTCCACAAAAGGCTTCGGGAACACCTCTCCATTCACCTCCACCTGGTCCTCGCCCTCCAGCAGGTTACATTCTGCCAGGGCAGCAGAGTGGACAGTGGCCAGTCAGTTACCAGTAATGACAACTATTAAGACAACTGCATGTTGATGAATGTGATGTCTAAAATCCGATGGATTCTGATTGGTTGGCAGCTTATATCATTCTGAGTATGTGGTGTGGTCACTCATTCGATTATTACGGTATGTGGTGTGGTCACTCATTCATAGAGCGATACTTAAAGGGACACCAGGCAACGTTTTCGTGTTAATTAATCATCTTCGTAAGTCGGTTACGGGGCGAATGAAGGCTCTCTCGTCCGCCCCTACTGCCTGTAGGAAGAATATCCCACTTGCAAGTTCGGTGTATCCTACCCGCCGACCAAAGCAGGATCAGTTTACAGCACAGAGGCAGGCTAACTAAACGCTAGAGATTGTTGCAAACGGTGTATAATGGCAGAGCCGGGCGAAGAAGTTTTAAAAACCCTTGACAGAAGATGCAAAGAAAAGGAAAAGAGCTTCAGACCGAGCGAGGGGGAGTTTCGTAGAGAAAAAGCATCAGGCTTGCCTGGTGTCCCTTTAAAACTGTCGGATGTCGGATGAGTGTCTTAATGTTGGCCTGGATAGTTACTGTGTATCAGTTGCTTTGAGTGCTTTTATTCAGATCAGTGATTTTTATTGCCAATTCCCCAGCAAGATTAACAGCTGAATGACAAGACCTTTCGATTGCACTGAGCATTATGGTCTCACTCTACAGAGCTTTGTGATCTTGAGCGTCTCCACATGCTGTTTCCTGTTGTAATGTGGACATACAGGCCAGTGAACAGGTCACTCAGTTTGTAGATGATTACCTTCTGGTCTGTCAGGGTCTCTGTTTAACACCACATAGCGTGGCAGGTCAATCCCCTCCTCAAGCAGGATCCGGTACACTTCACGCCTGCACAAACCAAAACAGGACAGGTCATTCCTCTGAGCGCATAGATCACGTGTGTCCTGTAAGTCATTATCATGGTCTACATGCCGATCATACCTGTCTTGGATGAAGTACTGCATGTTGAGATCATTGATAAGGAGAGGATTTCTTAATTTGGCATAACTCACAGCTTTGTCCAGTGGGAATCCTAAAGCAAACAAACACACACAGACACACAGAGAGAGAGAGAGAGAGAAAGAGAAAGAGAAAGAGAAAAAGAGAGAGAGAGAGAGAGAGAGAAATAATAAACATACAAAGTAAACATATATACATATATTATGCGCTATATAAATAAAAGTGACTTGACTATATACATATTGTACTGTGTGTGTGTGTGTGTGTGTGTGTGTGTGTGTGTGTGTGTGTGTGTGTGTGTGTTGCACCTTTGGAGTGAAACGAGATGAGGCAGTCACAGAGAGGCCACTTCTCCACAGGCTCGTTGAGGATGACCTCCTCGGGGAAGATGGCCACAGTGATGTACTCAAACTTACAGAGCCGCTCCATGATCTGCGTCATGGGCTTGGACGTGGACTTCTTCATCATGGCACAGATGCCCACCACGATCTGCCGCTCGGACAGCTGACGGTCAGGAAGGGGAACAGAAGCGTCAGCAGACAAGCTTGATCTAGAGCCACAGATCTGACTACAGGTTGCAGGTTAAACATTACGCTGATCCGTTTCCTCTTCAGAAAAAAAATGGCTCTATGTAATGATCATCTTCCTCTTTCTGTCTGACCACAAACGTCTACTACCATCGGCTAATATACAACACACATTTGACGCAATAGGACTCAGGGTCAGGTTTATGTGAGCTCTCCGATTGTTACAGTGCCCTTACCAACTCGTCGTCCTCGTCCTCGTCCAGTCCCATATCGCTCCTCATCGCTCCGTGCTCCACATCCTCGGAGCCCATCAGGAACCTGGCGCTCCCCCCCTGGACCAGCAGCTCCGCTCCGCCCTCGGGCTGAGACATGGCCGCCGTCAACAGACGGAGCTGGACGCAGGGCCCCACAGAGACGACATCCGAGAAGGAGGTGCGGGAGGTTGGGGGGGGCTGGAGGTTGGGATGAGGGAGGGAGGGGGGGGGTGGGGGTGGGTGGGGCCAACCCAGATGCTGAGGTTTGGGCTGCCTTTGGTCAGTGCAAAGTGGGCCTGGTTCTCAGAAGGCCTGACATCCTGCCTTAGCTCTGCCGATCATGAGCTTCATTATGGCCTCTGGGGAACATCTTCTTCTGCACACACACAGGTCAAACATATGGATATTAGCCAACAAACCTTAAAAGTATGAAGCTTAACATTAACATGTCTGTAACATCACCTTGGAAACCTCAACAGGTGGAAAGAGGAGTGAATGGTGGACCTAGCCTCGGCTAATTACCTAGCCTAGGTAATTCTTATGTTTGACTGGCCCACTGAACATGCTTTATCTTACTAAAAAAGGATTTTAACAAGTGCTGTTTTTGTCCACACACCTTCAAAATATAGAAAATGGAAAATAAATAGTACATTGAGTACTTTATTAGCTCCTACTAAGGTATTTGAGCAGGTTAATAATACTTTATTAACTCCTACTAAGGTACTTGAGCAGGTTTCTCAGATGAGAAATGAGCCCATTTTAAGGGAGGTGGCTAGATGGTCAGTGCTCTGCCCACCACTGACTCCAGTTTTCCACTAATGACCCAGTAAAGTTTCCCATGCCAGATTTGTCTCCATGATCTATCTCTTGGGGAAACAGCATTTATGGTAACCTCATGCCTGCTTATCTGAGGAGAATGTCTTCTCATAATTTAACAGTATAACTATAAATAGAATCTATGGTCAGATTTGTTTGCAATCCCTTAAATATAGACTGACAATAGCAGACATGCCAAAGCCTTTCATATCTCTGACCTCACCAGAGTCTTAAATAAGTTTGAAGTTTCAAGAGCAATCTGATCAAAACTGGATCCCAAGTTCCTCTTCCACGCCCCCCTTACCCACTGCCCGACAAACAGCAGAGCAAAGGGGAAAACAAGGCGTCCAAGAAACCGACACCTAACTCACGTTTCAGCCCCCGCACAGACGGACTGCTGAGGGCAGTACTCAAGGTCATGAAGGTCATGAAGGTCATAGAGACCAATGAATCTGAGGGCCGGCATGAATTACAGTTGCATTTCAGCAGAAAGCATTGAATGTAACCTAGCCAAAGGAACCTAGCCCTTTCTGCCATTTTTAGGAAGAGACTACAACTGAAAAACACACACACACACACACACACGAAGTTGATCAAAACACTGCTTTCCCCACAGACACAGCAATTTAGCCACCCAGACAACAAAAGACATAATTTTGTCCACTGTCTCTCTCTGTCTCTCTCGCTCTCTCTTCTCCCATCCTATAAACTCACCCCCCCCACCCCGTCTCTGATCTCTGCCGGGTACCAGAAATAGCCCTTGGCTCTTTGAATGGGCCAGGCCTCTGACCAAGGGTCTTTATTTCCCCAGCAGATAAGTCATCTCTGCTGGTGTTGACAGGTGGATAGGAAGAGAAAAGAAGCCATGTTTTGTCAACCCCGGGTCAAGGCACACCCACCATGATAGACAAACTCATAAAAACACATGCACAACTACCTAAGACTCCACACCAATAATATTACCCCTTCCTTGGACAGCCGCCAGCTGTGTGGGCTACTGAGAGAGACCCAGCTACATGATTAGACACTAGGGTGACAGCCACCTTCAGCCTGTATGCAGAGTGGGCTATGTTACACATTTCAACATAAACATATCATATACCATGACAGTTAGTAAAAGCAGTTGCTGTATTTCATCATGACACACACCTACTGTCCCCTATCCACTCTTGTGCACTCTAGAGTCTAGTTATAGATCCAGGCACACTGAAGAGGCTAGGCTATATCTCTACACAATGGCGAAAAGAGAATCCTATGGGTTTATAACAATCCAAAACATACTATTAGTCATTTTTTTCTCATGTCAATGTAATTGTATTCATTTTTATTTTATTTATAAATTATTGATTAGAAATGATAACCTACACAACTGATAATAAATCAGGAAGTTACATTAGGCAAACTTTTAAAGAAGGTTCTGTAAAGGTTCCATGGCATATTATTGCTGTCAATTGATTTGTAACCTACTCTTTGCAACATTGTAACCATAAACTGCGCTATAAAAAGCGCTACATTAAACGTCTCGATATCTGGCAAGCCTAGTCCTCATTCAGATAACAGGGAAGGCCTACCTGTGGTGCTGTGGTTGCTTAACTGTAAAATCGATTCAGTGACGTAAGTGAAGACTAAAACAATCTCCGTCAGATAAATGATTAACCAAATTGTCAATGATTATTTCACAATCGATCGATCCACTTGCTAATTATCAGATATTCCGACCTATGCATTAACACGCCAAGCAAGTCTAACTGTATGGACAAATACTAAGCTTGCTGCATAGCAATCCATCCCACTTGCTTGATATAGTGTTGCAGCTACTGTTGGAGTACACATGCATTCTCTCACTGCCTTAAAAGTAAATGATGCTTCGGTAAACACAGCTCACGACACTGAGCCCGTGGAAAAAGGCCAGGACACAGCGCCCAACATCTGACACGATAGTAGGCTAGCACGGAGATTCATTGCGCTCTCTGAAGTAGGAAACATTGTTGACATCGCCCTTTTGTCACAAGGAAGTAACGCACTGAAACTGAAGGGCCCGTCATGTCTTACAAATCTAAAAATAGAACTTTCTAAACGGAAAGAGACCAATCTATCACAATATATCATTTCCTTACAATCTACCAATTAGACCAACTACACTAAAGCAAGCATTTATGAAGAGATTAGCAGTTATAGCCCTAGGCTAAAACAAACCAAGCGTGTTTAGCTGCACAATTAGAAACAGACAATGTGGACTAATTTACCACAGAAAAGAAGGCCATTTTTCCTTCCAGTGTTAGTCAATAGGCTATCCATGACAGACAAACCCAAGTGGTTGATAGCCTACTGCTGTCAGTCTCTGGAAGGCTACCGCATCTCACCCGTCAGCCAAGTTCAGCCCCTCGTTATTGCGGAGGCAACTTGCTAAGTTGGTAAACCCACTTAAGACAATTGTTTGCTGTATGTTTCAACAGTTTTGAAATAAAGTTTTGCAACATCAACAACTTGCAATGAATTCGAAGTCGGGGAAACAAGCAAGCCAAGGTTATGCATTGATTTAACTCACTTCGCGGGAGAGGGCAGGCAGTAGGCTGCTAGTTGACTTCCCTGTAGGTCTCTTCTTGACAACGATAACTGCTCTAGAAACTTACCTTCGGAGAGAACTTGACAGTCTTCTTCTTCTCCATAGCCTAAACTACTACACCGATGGGTGACTAAAGACGTTTATGACCGCCGCCTACAGTATTGGATGGGTAGTAGCCTATCTGATAGAGGTGGATTTTATCGTTCGTTCTCATGACACAGTTCGCGTCGTTCAGTTCGCCAAGATGATTCGTTCTGAATCGTTCGTTCGTTCTTTCAGTCGCATTTCCGGTACAACGTAGTTCAGCGGTGAATCATGGAATGCAGGTTCTCAGCTCCTCGTTTGTGCAAACGGTCAACACAACACTGCAATTGTAGAGGCAAATATATACCTGGAACTTCATGATTATGTGTACTTTTAGACAAAACAGCAGTAGGTAATGTGTTCATTCACCTTGACATTTATTTGACATATTGAAGGTAAACAGAGTAGACTATGGCTAGATCAATTTATTTTTTAAAAATGTGTTCATTCATAAAGTAACAAAGACCCAGTAGGCTATGCCAACAAACATGTTTAAAGGCTTGGCAGAAAGATTATATTGATGAAAAGGTTTCAAGTCCCCATTTTGCCTAGGCTACAGAGCCATAATCACTCTGCTTCTAGCCAAGAACGACTTAACGAGAACGACAGACCGAAGTGAAACAGGTGGGGGGTCTTGGCGTGAGAACGAACGAACGAGACAGATTGAAGAGACATTTATTAACCTGGCATGACACAGAAAATACAAAGACAGCATGCATTTACC